>NC_057812.1:702856777-703156777 GCF_018294505.1 Triticum aestivum | reverse complement strand
ATTGGAAAATGGTTCATCACAGAAATCAGTTCCAGTGATGCCTATACCAATTAGTGAGGAAGTTAATGATGATGATCATGAAACTTCAGATCAAGTTACTACCGAACCTCGTAGGTCAAACAGAGTATGTTATGCACTAGAGTGGTACAGTGATCCTATTCTAGAGGTTATGTTACTTGACCATGACAAACCTACGAACTATGGTGAAGCGATGATGAGCCCAGATTGCGCGAAATGGCTTGAGGCCATGAAATCTGAGATGGGATCCATGTATAAGAACAAAGCGTGGAATTTGGTGGACTTGCTCGATGACCGGCGAGCCATAGAGAATAAATGGATCTTCAAGAGGAAGAAAACGCCGATGGTAGTGTTACTATCTACAAAGCTCGAATTGTCGAAAAAGGTTTTCAACAAGTTCAATGTGTTGAATACGATGCAATTTTCTCACTCGTATTGATGCTTAAGTCTGTATGAATCATGTTAGCAATTGCCACATTTTATGAAATCTGGCAAATGGATGTCAAAACTGCATTCCTACATGGATTTATTAAAGAAGAGTTGTATATGATGCAACAAGAAGGTTTTCTTGATCCTAAAGGTGCTAAAAAAGTGTGCAAGCTCTAGTGATCCATCTATGGACTGATGCAAGCATCTCGGAGTTGGAATATATGCTTTGTTGAGTTGATCAAAGAATATAGTTTTATACAAACTTTTGGAGAAGCATGTATTTACACGAAAGTGAGTGGGAGCACTACAGCCTTTTTGATAAGTATATGTGAATGACATATTATTGATCAGAAATGATGTAGAATTTTCTAGCAAGCATAAAGGAGTGTTTGAAAGGAGTTTTTTCAAAGAAAGACCTCGGTGAAGCTGCTTACATATTGGGCATCAGGATCTATAAAGATAGAACAAGACGCTTGATATGTTTTTTTCAATGCGTACATACCTTGACAAGATTTTGATGTAGTTCAAAATGGGATAATCAAAGAAGGAGTTCTTGCATGTATTGCAAGGTGTAAAGTTGTAAGACTCAAAACACAACCACGACAAAAATAGGAAGAGAATGAAAGTCATTCCCTATGCCTCCGCCATAGTTTCTATAAAGTATGCCATGCTGTGTAACAAACCTATTGTGTACCTTGCCATCAGTTAGGCAAGGGGGTACAATATTCATCCAGAAGTGGATCACTGGACATCGGTCAAAATTATCCTTAGAATACTAAGGAGATATTTCTCGATTATGGAGTTGACAAAGAATTTGTCGTAAAGAGTTACGTCGATGCAATATTTTGACACCGATCTAGATGACTCTAAGTCTCGATCTAGATACATATTGAAAGTGGGAGCAATTAGCTGGTGTAGCTCCGTGCAGTGTATTGTAGACATAGAAATTTGGAAAATACATACGGATCTGAATGTTGCAGAACCGTAGACTAAAATTCTCTCACAAGCAAAACATGATCACTCTTTGGGAGTTAATCACATAGAGATGTGAACTACATTATTGAGTCTAGTAAACCCTTTGGGTATTAGTTACATGAAGATGTGAACTAATCACATAAAGATATGAACTATTGGTGTGAAATCACATGACGATGTGAACTAGATTATTGACACTAGTGCAGGTGGGAGACTGAAGGAAATATGCCCTAGAGGCAATAATAAAGTTGTTATTTATATTTCCTTATATCATGATAAATGTTTATTATTCATGCTAGAATTGTATTAACCGAAAACTTAGTACATGTGTGAATACATAGACAAACAAAGTGTCTCTAGTATGCCTCTACTTGACTAGCTCGTTAATCAAAGATGGTTAAGTTTCCTAGCCATAGACATGTGTTGTCATTTGATGAACGGGATCACATCATTAGAGAATGATGTGATGGACTAGACCCATCCATTAGCTTAGCACTTTGATTGTTTAGTTTATTGCTATTGCTTTCTTCATGACTTATACATGTTCCTATGACTATGAGATTATGCAACTCCCGAATACCGGAGGAACACCTTGTGTGCCATCAAACATCACAATGTAACTGGGTGATTATAAAGATGCTCTAAAGGTGTCTCCGATGGTGTTTGTTGAGTTGGCATGGATCAAGATTAGGATTTGTCACTCCGTATATCGGAGAGGTATCTCTAGGCCCTCTCGGTAATGCACATCACTATGAGCCTTGCAAGCAATGTGACTATTGAGTTAGTCACGGGATGATGCATTACAGAACGAGTAAAGATACTTTCTGATAACGAGATTGAACTAGGTATGATGATACCGACGATCGAAACTCGGGCAAGTAACATACCGATGACAAAGGGAATAACATATGTTGTTGTGCGGTTTGACCGATAAAGATCTTTGTAGAATATGTAGGAACCAATATGAGCATCCATGTCATGTCTACATAGTTCTCGAACCCATAGGGTCCGCACGCTTAACGTTCGATGACGATATGCATTATGAGTTATGTGATTTGATGTACCGAAGGTTGTTTGGAGTCCCCGATGAGATCACAGACATGACAAGGAGTCTCAAAATGTTCAAGACATAAAGATTCATATATTGGAAGGTTACATTCATACCGGAATGGTTTGGGTCGTTTCGGATAAGTTTCATAGTACCGGGGGTTACCAGAACCCCCTTCGGGAAGTCATTGGGCCTTATGGGCCTTGTCGGTGTTAAAACTGGCGGATCTCGGATAAGGGGTCCCAAAATGTCCGTCTAAGGCAGATGGTAACAGGAGGCATGGGACACGAAGTTTTACCCAGGTTCGGGCCCACTTGATGGAGGTAAAACCCTACGTCCTGCTTGATTTATTCTTGATGATATTAGTATTACAAGAGTTGATCTACCATGAGATCGGAGAGGCTAAACCCTAGAAGCTAGCCTATGGTATGATTGTATGTTGTCCTACGGACTAAAACCATCCAGTTTATATAGACACCATAGGGGGCTAGGGTTACACAAGGTTGGTTACAAAGGAGGAGATATCCATATCCGTACTACCTAGCTTGCCTTCCACGCCAAGTAGAGTCCTATCCGGACACGGGACGAAGTCTTCAATCTTGTATCTTCATAGTCCAACAGTCCGGCCAAAGGATATAGTCCGGCTGTCCGGAGACCCCCTAATCCAGGACTCTCTCAGTAGCCCCTGAACCAGGCTTCAATGACGATGAGTCTGGCGCGCAGTGTTGTCTTCGGCATTTCAAGGCGGGTTCCTCCTCCGGATAAACCACAAAAGAGTTTGAATAAAAGGACAGTGTTTGGCCCTGGAAAATAAGTTCCACATACCACCATAGAGTGAATAATATTTCCACAAATCTAATCCACTGACATGTTTTAGCAACATGACATCATGCCATGGCTCGGTGATTATTCGAACTGCTTTTCTTTAACTAGCCCCTCACATAACGCGAGGCAGTTTCTTGACACGTCATGTCAAAGCAGAGATTGTGTCCCCCTTATTACGGGATTTTCATCAATACGGGCATGGGTAACCCAACCGCGCCATCAATTGTGGCGCTTGGGGATAAGCGAGTTTTACCAGGCTAGTGGGGGCGCATAGTTTCGGCCACCCTTATAAGGGGATAAGGTTTAACCTTTTTCTACCCACGCCTTCTTCCTCCTTGCTCATCCATTCTTATGCAATCGAGCTCCAACGCCCAAGTCCACATCCTTCTCCTCAACCTTCTCCAAAGATGTCCAGAGCGGGAGGCAAGTGGATGGCTTCCTTCGTTACGGAGGGACACATCAAAAAGCTGCGCGGAGCCGGATACTTAGCCGCGAATATCGCGCATCGGCTGACCGCTGCGGGGCAGATCGTCCCTACCCCGGAACCTCACGAGAGGGTAGTCTTCCTCCACCACTTCCTCCGCGGACTGGGGTTTCCCCTCCATCCATTCGTCCGTGGTCTTCTGTTCTACTACGGGCTGGACTTTCATGATCTGGCCCCGAAGTTCATCATCAACATCTCAGCATTCATCGTCGTGTGCGAGGCTTTCCTCCGCATACGGCCCCACTTTGGTGTGTGGCTGAAGACCTTCGATATCAAACCGAAGGTGGTGGGGGGCCAGCAAGCGGAATGCGGCGGAGCCATCGTGTGCAAGATGCCCAATGTTATATGGCTCGAAGGCTCCTTCGTGGAGACCATAAAGGGGTGACAATCTGCGTGGTTCTACATCACCGAGCCGTGCAACACCAACTGGGTGGCGGCCCCCGAGTTCCGATCCGGAATCCCCACACGGCTCACCTCCTAGAAAGAGAAGGGCCTGTCCTGGGGTTCATCGGTGGAGCTAGACGGACTCCAGAAATGTATCCGGAATATGGCAAGCAAGAAGCTCAAGCTTGTCAACATAGTCCAGGTCATGCTCTTCCGCCGGATCCTCCCGTGTCAACAACGGGATTTCAACCTATGGGAGTTCGACCCGGCCAGCACCAGACTCTAATCAAGCTCTTCGACACGACGCACAAGGACGTCTAGAGGGTGTTTTTCAAGGGCGTCGAGGTCCCTCCCTCTCTCACCGAGGACCGCGGGCTAAGCGCAAAGCGCCTTGCGAATCCGGTAAGTCTTGTACATCTGGTAGGATTTTTACTTCCCATAGCTTAACCATAAGCGGGGTCTGAGCTCCCATGCCTTTGATAGGACTGGGTGAAGGCATCGGAGCAGATCGACTGCCCGGTCCCTCTGCCCGAAGACAGTGCGGACGCTCTCCTGATGGAGATGCTGACTTCGGCGCCTTACAAGGTGCCAGAGAAGACCAAGAAGAAGGCCAAGGGAACCCGAAATATTTCCCGGTGCCAGGTGATATCGGACTCATCGTCCGATGACTCCGCGACGCACTCCTCCCTCGAAGACGAGGAGGACGATGAAGATGCTCCCCCTCCAGTCGGGGGAGACAAGAAAAGGAAGGCCGCCCCGACCGGGCGGGGGGGGGGGGGGGCGAAGGGTCCAAGAAGGGGAGGACTCTCCTTCCGGACGACTCCACCACCGCCGCCGAAGGCGAAGACGAGTGGCTGCTCGGGGCCAAGCCCCTGGCGAAGTCGTAAGTATTCGGATACCAGAGTAACTCATAGCATACCTTTGTCGCACTGCTTCTCCTAAAGCCGAATATGATTATGCAGACCGCCCCAAGCCCGTATCGACGTATCTTCGTCGGGCGGCTCCTTGGACTCGTCGGATATGGATAGCGATCCACTTCCGACTGCCACCTCCCCTTGCCCTATGGACAATGCTGAGGTATTGTCTCAAGAGGCAACGGGTCGAGGGGAGAAAATCCCGGAGGCGCCTCAAGGCAACCTTCTGGACTCTGGCAGCGGAGTGAGTAAGGCTCTCGAGGGATCCGAGTTCGGCCCTCAGCCAAACACTGCGTCGGAACCTCCAGCAGTTCCGGACTTAGGCAGGCGGCCTCCTTCCAAAAGGGGCAAGACGCCCGTGTCGGTGACCTCTATCCATCCAGAGGCACCAGACAATCTGCTAGGAGCGCTTCGCAGTGCTTCCATCGACGAAGAGCACCACACTATTATGAGTGCGGTGATTCAGAAGGTTCAGTCCGCCAAGAGCGGACTGACTAAAGCCTGTGCCAACCTTCTAACAGGCTTTGAGGTAAGTATTTGAAATATAGGAAAAATATTACCGCATAGACAGTAGCCCCTGATGCTCTGTTTGGTGTTCAAAAAGAAAAGCCGAATAGAGGATCAACTAATATCTGTAGGAGTCTAATATAAGTATGTCCATATGCGTATGCAGGCTTTGCTGCTGACCTCTACCGCACTGACTGCGAAGGTCTCCGTACTGAAGCAGGACCTCGAAGGGTCCAAGAAAGAGCTCGGCCTTGCCAAGAGGCAGCTCAAGGAGAACAAAGGTAAGTAATACCTAGTCTATAGATATGTATATATACAAAAAGGATGTGATTGCAAAATGACAGGATCATCTTTAATTTTCTAGGGGCCATGACTGAAGTGGCAACCCTGAAGCAAGCGCTATCCGAGGCTGAAAACAAAGCGGCCCAGGAGCGCACCGAGTGGGAAAAACAAGAGGCATGGGTGGGCGAGGTGCAGCAAGAGCTCCATGCTCTCGTGACGAAGCACAAGGATGAAGCACGAGGCGTTGGAGCTTGACTTGAAGACGCGAGAGTCCGAGCTTGCCGCGGCCCTTGAGAGTGCAAAGAGTGCCAAGGCTGAAGCCCAAAAGGCCCTCCAGGAGATTGATGCGATGAAGAAGATAGCGGCGGGTAAGGCATTCAGTATGCAAAGCAACCATGTGAAAGTACATTACTTGTTACTTACCCGAGTGCGGAGCTCTCCAGGAGCATTCGCAGATTTGCCCCGCAGCGTGTCGGATGCCGCACAGTTTTACCAGGCCAAGGAGGGAAGCTCAACGGAGAAGTTGTTCTGGTCTCAGTATACTGGGACCGAACACCCGATGCCTCTGAGCGACCAGCTAAAGTAACTGGTCGAGCTGCACAATGCGGCCGAACATGCCATGAAGGGCTTTATAGTCCGTATGTGGCCTGGTGACACCCTTCCCAATAGCTACTTTGGCCTGGTGAGGCGGCTTGTGGATGCCTGCCCACGGCTGGAAGTCATCAAGCGGTCCGTCTACGCCAGGCTTTTGCCCATGCGAAGGTGCATTGGGCCAAACTGGACGCCGTGTAGCTGGTGAAGGAAGGTACGCCGCAGGGCAAGGAGCATCGCCACCCCGAGATGTACTATGAGGGTGTCCTGAAGGGTGGCCGTCTTGTAGCGGACGAGTGTGTAAAAAATGTAATATTTGAATAAACTTGCTCATGTAATCCTTTATTATGAAAACTTGTTCATATGCGTTATGCAATGCTTGTTTGAATTTAAAATATTACCTTATGTTCGGCTGTTTATCAAATCTGAGAGATGGCTAGTCGTCGGCTTCTGCCCCCACACCATGAGTGCTGGGGTGTTCGGGATAAACCTGAGCACTATTGTTCCCATTTTTGGGTCCTTCGAGGGAGTTGCTCAGCACAACGAACAAGGCAATCGGACTATAATGCGTTATCACTCTCACTTAGCCATAGAATTCTATAATTTTAAATTTCGGCGAAGCCCCTAGTATTCGGAAGGCCGAATTCGGGGCGCTATACACGCCTTAAGACGGACAGGGCCGACTCCTCACTCTAAGCGGCATAAGTCTTTAGGGACTTGAAATCTCTCGAACAGCGACCACTCTCTCGCCTTATCAAGACAGTCAGTTTTAGCTTTCTCTACTGAGGTGCTTAGCCCAGCAGAATCGGGGCACAATCGCAGTAGTTCTCCCAGTGCTACCTTAGCCGATATAGCGGAACATAAGGTACCAAAACATGAGAGCCGGGCAAACCCAACTATTGACCCAAGACATGATTCGGAGCTGATGCATATAATGCTATAAGTTCGGGGTGCCGCACTGTCGAAAGTGTTCAGACTTCTCACGCCGTATTATGGGTTATGCTCAAGCACCTAGCGTATTGGCCGTACCATAGTGTACGGGTGCTAGATGTCATGAATGAACATATATATATATATATATATAAAGGAAGAATGCAATAATAGTCTTAATGCTATGCATTGTTTATTCAAAAAGGTGCATTAAAGCAGAATGATACAAGTAGTGCAATAAGCAAAAAGTAGGACTATTTGACATGTCCCTTCCAAGGGCAAGCTGAGGAATAGTATTAAAGCAAGTATTTCACTCGTTATCGTAATCCACCTAGGAGTTCGACGGTGTGACGTAGCTTTCTGCCTCCTTGGTTGCTGCATCATGTGTTCAGCAATCATGCTGCCGGACAGGGTTTCTAGAGATTAAAGTCCTGAATGAGAAAAATAACAAAGCGGGAAGCCCCTAGTGCGGTTTAAGTCGTGTCTTGGAGCGTGCCGTAGTCGTGCCCCCCTTCCCACCTGTGCCCATGGTATTTTTAATGCGTAATTATGTACGCGTGGCACGGACTTTGCCGTTTGGCTAGGACCGGGGTGGGGGCCGCATTGCTATGCGAGCTAGGGACGTGCCAGGCGGTCATGTGTTGCCGATTACTCCGGGCGCGCTTGAAGGTGTCCGGGTCCTTAATGGCCGAACTAGTGGATTGCCTTAAGAGGCTGCTTTGCGCTTCTGCTGCGAGGGCCGCAGTGTGCTCCTCCGTGCGGAGAGATCTCTCTGTGTTTCCATTGACTGTGATGACCCCCCGGGGTCCTGGCATCTTGAGCTTGAGATATTCATAATGCGGTACCACATTGAATCTCGCAAATGCGGTCCGCCCGAGCAGTGCATGGTAGCCACTCTGGAACGGGACTATGTCAAAGATTAACTCTTCGCTTCGGAAGTTATCCGGGGATCCGAAGACCACTTCCAGTGTGACTGAGCCTGTGCAATGGGCCTCTACACCTGGTATGATGCCCTTAAAGGTCATTTTGTGGGTTTGATCCTTGAGGGTTCTATACCCATTTTGCGCACTGTGTCCTGATAAAGCAGGTTCAGGCTACTGCCGCCATCCATAAGGACTCGAGTGATGTGGAATCCGTCAATGATTGGGTCTAGGACCAATGTGGCGAATCTGCCATGACGGATACTAGTGGGGTGGTCCCTGCGATTGAAGGTGATCGGACAGGAGGACCATGGGTTGAACTTTGGGGCGACTGGCTCCAACGCATATACGTCCCTGAACGCACGCTTCCGCTCCCTCTTGGGGATGTGGGTTGCGTATATCATGTTTACTGTCCGCACTTGTGGGGGGAACCTCTTCTGTCCTCCGGTGTTCGGTTGCCGGGGCTCCTCCTCGTCATCGCTATGTGACCCCTTATCTTTGTTTTCGGCATTTAACTTGCCAGCCTGCTTGAACACCCAACAATCTCTGTTGGTGTGGTTGGCTGGCTTGTCGGGGGTGCCGTGTATTTGGCACAAGCAATCGAGTATACGGTCCAAACTGGACGGGCCCGGAGTGCTTCTTTTGAATGGCTTTTTCCGTTGACCGGGTTTAGAGCCTTTGAATCCGGCATTGACTGCCGTATCATCGATATTGTCGCTGTTAATGCAGCGCTTATGTTTGTAGTAACGTGACCTGCCGTTGCCGTCCTTGGTATCCGAAATACCATGGTTCTTTGATATGTTATTGCTGCTTGCCAACCAGCTGTCCTCTCCTGCACAAAAGCGGGTCATGAGTGTCGAGAGGGCTGCCATAGATTTCGGCTTTTCCTGGCCAAGGTGCCGTGCGAGCCATTCGTCGTGGATGTTGTGCTTAAAAGCTGCTAGGGCCTCTACATCCGGACAATCGATGATTTGATTTTTCTTTGTTAGGAACCGTGTTCAGAATTGCCTGGGCGATTTCTCTGGCTGCTGAATTATGTGGCTCAAGTCATCGGCATCTGGTGGTCACACATAAGTGCCCTGAAAGTTGTCGAGGAATGCGGCTTCCAGATCTTCCCAACAGCCAATGGACTCTGCTGGCAAGCTGTTGAGCCAATGCTGAGCTGGTCCTTTGAGTTTGAGTGGGAGGTATTTGATGGCGTGTAGGTCATCACCGCGGGCCATGTGGATGTGCAGGAGGAAATCCTCGATCCATACCGTAGGATCTGTTGTGCCGTCGTATGATTCTATATTTACTGGTTTGAAACCCTCTGGGGTTTGATGATCCATTACTTCATCTGTGAAGCATAAGGGAATCCTCAGGCACAATGAATATAAACTCAAACGCCCCTGAGGATCCCGTTGAATAAGAGAGCTTCAAGCGCCGGCTTTTTCTTAAGCGCTCTTGTTCGACGAGATCCTCAGGCACAACGAATTCGTCATCGTCGAGGCTTGCCTCATCTTCGAAGGGAGGCATGTAATTATCATCCTCCGCCTCTCCATCTGCCACTCTCTCAGGAGGGCTGGCTTCTCCATCCTCCTTCTCTAAATCTTTCTAGAGGGGATTGTTGTTGTCTTTGGCACTGTCCGGAGTGCTATTATCTCCGGTGCCGGTATCACCGCTTTTGCCTTGGCGGGAATTAGAGCGGCGCCGCTGACGCCGGCGCTTGGGTTGCTTTTGGGAGGGGTCATCCTCCGCTGTCTCGTCGCCATTGCCTTCTTTGGGTGTGTCCACCATGTATATATCATATGATGAGGTGGCTGTCCAGTGCCCTGTGGGCCGTGGTTCCTCTTCGCGTCCCTCATCGCCGTCCATACCGTCGATGTCTTCGGAGTCAAAGTCGAGCATGTCGGTTAAGTCATCGATAATGGCTACTAAATGGGTGGTGGGTGGGCGACGAATTTCTTCGTCATCCGTATCCCAATCCTGCTGGACATATTTCGGCTAGGACTCTCCTGACAAGGAGAGAGACCTTAACGAGTTCAGTATGTCGCCGAAGGGAGAATGCTGAAAGATATCCACGGAGCTAAAATCCATGATCGGCACCCAGTCGGATTCGACAAGCTAAGGCCGATCCTCGGCTCGATCGCCGCTGAGAGTACGGCCTCCATGACGGGGTCTATCCACCCGTCCATGGATGGCGCAATTGGCTCCAAATTGAGGGTCGAAGCAATCTCCGGTTCGATATCCTGAAAACTGTCCGACGGTGGGGTTAAATCATGCTCATCGAGACCGTGCATCGCACTTGGCAGGGGCTCGAATCCATCAAAGATCAAGTCTCCACGGATATCGGCCGTGTACTTTAAGCTTTCGAACCTGACATGGTGGCCAGGGGCATAACTTTCGATCTGCTCCAGATGGCCAAGTGAGTTGGCCCGCAGTGCGAAGCCGTCAAATACGAAGATCTGTCCGGGGAGAAAAGTCTCACCCTGGACCGCATCGCTATCGATGATTAAAGGAGCCATCAAGCCTAATGGCGATGACAAAGAGGAACTCTCAACGAAAGCACCAATGTTGGTGTCAAAACTGGCGGATCTCGGGTAGGGGGTCCCGAACTGTGCGTTTAAGGCGGATGGTCACAGGAGGTAGGGGACACGATGTTTTACCCAGGTTCGGGCCCTCTTGATGGAGGTAAAACCCTACATCCTGCTTGACTTATTCTTGATGTATGAATATTACAAGAATTGATCTACCACGAGATCGGAGAGGCTAAACCCTAGAAGCTAGCCTATGGTATGATTGTGTGTTGTCTTACGGACTAAAACCCTCCAGTTTATATAGACACCGGAGGGGGCTAGTGTAACACCCTCGATGCGACTATATCTCCCACGTGTCGAGGCACGACTTAGAGGCATAATCGCATTGAAGGCATATGTCGCAAGTTAGGCAATCTTCACAACATCCCATGTAATATGAATAATAAAGGGGAGATAACATAGTTGGCTTACACTCGCCACGTCAATCAAGTACATAAGTAACATTACATTATCCAAACAATCATTGCCCGACTACGGCGCCAAAATAAAAGATAACCCAACATGCGACAACGGT
Source organism: Triticum aestivum (assembly GCF_018294505.1). Lineage (NCBI taxonomy): Eukaryota > Viridiplantae > Streptophyta > Magnoliopsida > Poales > Poaceae > Triticum > Triticum aestivum. The sequence goes on along the minus strand of NC_057812.1, from coordinate 703,145,380 downwards.
CCCGTTCACCCCCAACTGGGCACCACTACTGATCATCGGGAAAGGAAACATAGTAACATTGAGAGTCTTCGTCAAACTCCCACTTGAGCTCATACGCGTTTCCGGGAGCGGAATCATCAGGCCCTGCATTTGGTGTAATAGTAATCTGTGAGCCACAGGGACTCAGCAATCTCGCACCCTCGCGATCAAGACTATTTAAGCTTATAGGTAAGGCAAGGTAAATATGAGTGGAGCTGCAGCAAGCAACTAGCAAGTATGGTGGCTAACTTATTCGCAAAAGAGAGCGAGAAGAGGAGGCAAAGCGCGAACGAGAAACTAGCGAGCAACCTGCGCAAACATTACTCCAACATCGTGTCCACTTCCCGGACTCCGCCGAGAAGAGGCCATCACGGTAACACACTCAGTTGATTAATTTTAATTAATTAAGGTTCAAGTTATCTACAATCGGACATTAACAAATTCCCATCTGCCCATAACCGTGGGCACGGCTTTCGAAAGTTCAAATCCCTGCAGGGGAGTCCCAACTTAGCCCATGACAAGCTCTCATGGTCAACGAAGGAATAGACCTCCTCCCAAGACGTTCTGATCAGACTCGGTATCTCGGTAATTCAAGACACTTCGACAGGTTAAAACAAGACCAGCAACACCGCCCGAATGTGCCGACAAATCCCGATAGGAGCTGCACATATCTCTTTCTCAGGGCACACTCAGATTGTCCTAGGTACGGGTAGGCCAGCCCAGAGTTGCCCCTGGTGGCCACCGGTAGCTGACAGGTGGACCAACACTCAGAGGAGCACTGGCCCGGGGGGGGGGGATTAAAATAAAGATGACCCTTGAGTCTGCAGAACCCAAGGGAAAGAAAAGGCTAGGTGGCAAATGGTAAAACCAATGTTGGGCATTGCTGGAAAAGCTTTAATCAAGGCGAACTATCAAGGGGTTCCCATTATAACCCAACCGCGTAAGGAACGCAAAAACCGGGAACATAACACCGATATGACGAAAACTAGGGCGGCAAGAGTGGAACAAAACACTAGGCGAGAGGCCAAGCCTTCCACCCTTTACGAAGTGTATAGATGCGTTAAGATAGCAAGATAACATAATGATATCCCAACAAGTAAATAAAAGATGTTCCAACAAGGAACGGCCTCCAATCTCCACCTGCAACTAGCAACGCTATAAGAGGGGCTGAGCAAAGCGGTAACATAGCCAATCAACGGTTTGCTAGGACAATGGTGGGTTAGAGCTTTGACATGGCAATTTGGGAGGCTTGCAAGCAAGTGGTAGGCATCATAGCAATGGCATAGCAAAAGAGCGAGCAAACTAGCATAGCAAAAATAGTAGTGATTTCGAGGGTATGATCATCTTGCCTGCACAGTTGTCAGAGTTGACTGGATCCTCGAAAGCAAACTCAACGGGATCCTCGTTAGCAAACTCATCTCCCGGCTCTACCCAAACAAGACAAACAAATAACAAGGACACAATCAACCACGTGCAAAACTCAAACAATACAATGCAAAAATGATATGGTATGCGGGATGCGATGCGGGATGCAAAATTCAAGATATGACAGGAAACGCATGAACCTGACCCCAACTTAGAAAACCGAGTGTTCCACTAGAAAGATGAGATGAAATCGCTTGAAAATGATATAAAGAACGCTGGAATCGGAGTTACGGTTTGGAAATGGCAAGCGATTGAAAAATGACACCGGTCTGCGATTTACAGCAAGTAGGCATCTACATGCAATGAGATGAACATGCTACAGCACCCAAACATGACAAGAAAATACATGGCAGGGATGCACACAAGATGCTTAACAAAAGTCTAGCACTGAGCTACGGCCAATTCATCCATTAACAGGTTCAAACAAGCATGGCAAAAATGCAAATGGCAAACAAATCTCAGACTTAGTGAAATTAACACTTGTCTGGAATTTCAGATCAAGTAGCCCTCTTTGGAGCAACAAAACTACATGCTACAGGACCTGAACATGGAAAAGTAAAACATGGCATGGAGCTACTCAAAGAGCTTAACAAAAGTCCCTTAGTGACCTTGAGCCAAAAGGGATAAGAAAATACAATTGCAAGCATGTGAACATAGCAAAAACATAATCAGTTTTCAGACTTAGTGAAAACTGACACATGCTGAAATATAACTCAAGTAGGCATGTTTACGAGCTCGATGCACTCACTACGGTGCAAGTCATGGCAAGACAAGCATACACCCATCAAGAAGGCACAAAAAGCAAGCTAGACATGGCAAGAACAATAGCATAGCATGCACGAATCAACTACAACATCATCGGCAAAATTGCAAACAAGTTGACAATCTGCCCAGATTCACAAAGTAGCAAAAGTAGAGCTCGATTGACTCAAGCTAGGGTGCTCCATAATTGCAAACAAAGACATGTATGGATAGAGCACTACAAGATTAACAAAACTCCCTTACTGATCATCCTCAAAAGAGGCACAGATCACTAGGAAACAACAAGAACATATGGCAACATGAGCTAAACAGATCAAGGACTTTGTGGAATTGCTAAGTCCTTGAAAACAGAATTACTAAGTGCACCACTTTGCAAGCTTGCACTAGTCACCACACACATCACAAAAATACATGGGTTGCACCTCCGGAAAGATGAAAAAACTCTTAACAAATCATATGTAGAGCATTAGGGCATATCATGCACACAATAATCATGGCAAAAATGACAAAAAGCTAAATGGAGTAGCAGATCTGACAATTAACTCAAATAGCCCTCTTCTAACAGCATTTAGGGCATCGAGATGAACTCAAATGAAAATGATGCAATGGAATGAAATGATGTCCTCTCTGGGATGAACATTTTGATATGCTATATGCATGAATCGGAGCTACGGATGCAAAGTTACGGAGCTATGAAAAGAGGCACTTGGATCTTCAATTTCGGGACTTAGTGAAAAAAAACACCTCCGAGATCTAGGGTTTGCACGGATTACGAGGACGGCCGGATCTTCGCCGGAAAAGTGCTTGGGGCCGCCGGAGAGATTGAGGTGGCCGGAGCTCACCGGACGGCGAGGGGCGAGGCGGGGCCGAGGCGGCGGAGCGGCGCGGGGAGGCGCGGCGAGGCGGCGGGGCTGGTGAGGCGGCGCGGCGCGGGCGGAGGCGGCGGGTGGCGGAGCTGCGGTGCGCGGCGCCGGCGTGGAGAGGCGGCGGCGGTTCGTCGGTGGGTGGCGGGGGGCGAGGGAGGAGAGGGAGGCGTGGGACGGCGCGATGGATGGGCCCGTGGGGGCCGGATGTGGGCTTCCCGGGCCCGGGCGGCGCGGGGATCTGGGGACCGGGCGCGGGCGAATGACGCGATGCCACGTGGCGGCGGCGGGACAGGTCGGACACGTCCGGCCCAAATCGGACGTGTCCGGCGGCGAGAGGTGGAAGACGACTAGGGTTTGCCCGAAAATTTTGGGGAGTGGTCTTTAAATAGAGGTGGAGGGGGCTAGGAGAGTCCAAACGAGGTGCGGTTTCGGCCACGCGATCGTGATCGAACGCTCTAGATGATGGAGAAGGTTTAGGTGGGTTTTGTGCCAAATTGGAGGGGTGTTGGGTTGCAACACACACGAGGCCTTTTCGGTCCCTCGGTTAACCGTTGGAGTATCAAACGGAGTCCAAATGGTACGAAACTTGACAGGCGGTCTACCGGTAGTAAACCGAGGCCGCTTGGCAAATGTCGGTCCAATCCAGAAATGTTTAATCCCCACACACGAAAGAAAGCTAGAAATGGCCACCGGAGGAGAACGAAGCGCCGGAATGCAAAACGGACAACGGGGAAAATGCTCAAATGCATGAGACGAACACGTATGCAAATGCAATGCACATGATGACATGATATGAGATGCATGACAACGACAACAACACACGGAGAAAAACCCGAACCCGAGGAAATAAATATAACTTAACGCCGGAAATGGCAAGAGTTGGAGTACAAATTGGGAAAGTTATATCCGGGGTGTTACAGCTAGGGTTACACAGGGTCTGTTACAAAGGAGGATATATCCATATCCGTACTGCCTAGCTTGCCTTCCATGCCAAGTAGAGCCCCATACGGACACGTGACGAAGTCTTCAATCTTGTATCTTCATAGTCCAACAGTTCGGCCAAAGGATATAGTCCGGCTATCCGGAGACCCCCTAATCCAGGACTCCCTCAGGCCTAGTGGTGGAAGAGAGGAGGCAGGCCAAGAGGTGGGCATGCCCCCCTAGCCCAAACCGAATTGGACTAGGGCTAGGGGGCCCGACCCCTTTCCTTCTCTTCTTCCTCTCCTTCCTTCTTCTCCTACTTGGACTAGGAAAGGGGGAAACCTACTCCTACCAGGAGTAGGATTCCCCCCCCCCTTGGGCGCGCCCCTTGTGGCTGGCCCTCCTCCTCCCCCTTCTTTATATATGGGGAAGGGGGAACCCCATAGACACACAAGTTGATGTTTAGCCGTGTGTGGTGCCCCCCTCCATAGTTTTACACCTCGGTCATATTGTCGTAGTGCTTAGGCGAAGCCCTGCGTCAGTAACTTCATCATGACCGTCAACACGCCATCGTGCTGACGGAACTCACCCTTTGCCTCAGCTGGATCCAGAGTACGAGGGACATCACCGAGATGAACATGTGCAGATCATGGAGGTGTCGTGCTTTCGGTACTTGATCGGTTGGATCGCGAAGACATTCGACTACATCAGCCGTGTTACTCAATGCTTCCGCTTTCGGTCTATGAGGCTACATAGACACACTCTCCCCTCTCGTTGCAATGCATCTCCTAGATAGATCTTGCATGATTGTAGGAAAATTTTGAAATACTGCGTTCCCCAACACTTAGTCAACTCGTCCTTCTCTCTATCAGGATGAACGTCCCTTCCTACACTGCGGTGATATACTTATGAATCTTCTTGACGGGTATTGCATGTTGCTTGTCCGTCCAATGACACTTCCCTATTTCAGGGTCCAAATTTCCCACAACCCCGAAGAACCAAGTCCTTGAACGACCGGCCAAAAAAACAAAGCACTCCACTGCTCTGCTCGCGGGCAAGGGGGTATTTATAGGCATCTCTTTGTTCCCGGTTCTTGGCTAGAACCGGGACTAAAGGACCCCATTTGGTCTCGGTTCCAGCCACCAACCGGGACCAAGGGACCATTCGTGTCTGGAACCAGGACCAATGCGGCCAGACGAACTGGGACCAATGGCCCCCGAGGCACAGCCGACCCCCTGGCCTCACGAACTGGGACCGATGACCCCATGGGTCCCAGTTCATGAGTGAACCGGGATTAATGGGCTTACCCGGCATGGACCAAAGCCCTGTTTTCTACTAGTGCATTTTAGTTTTATATCCTTAAGAAAGGTAGATTATTGTGTTAAGTAAATATTTCCTTGCCCGTCGTGTCCTTCCAAAATATTTGTAGACTCTTATAGATGATGGTGTGGTAGCACCTTGATCACTTTATTGGCGATGGTGGATAGGACTTGATAAAGTTGACCCCACCTTCACATTTGCCATAAATAATAAATGCATGATTAACCATAGGAAGTTTATGAGCATAAGCAAGACTTTTCTTTGCCTTATGAGCATGTAAAATATTTAGAAATATGTTTAGAACTTACGACTTTAGTTGTTCCTACTCACGAGGAAGACAACTATGGAGCTGAGCATGTGGGGGGCGTGGGGGTCCAAAATCAATTCCAAAGATCAGTGCCAACTTCATGAATGGCCAATCATGTGGTTAGGGTATTAATTATGATACTAGTAATAATAATACTTTCCATACCTCCTCCATTTGTTAGGTGCACCTTGTCATAGTTGGTATACTTGTCCCGAACAGCTAACTTGTTGAGCCTACCGGTTATGTGATCGGTTGCACTAGGTTCTATGTACCAATCCATGTTGTACGCGGTTACTCCCAAACGAACACGTTGCCATACAATAATTTTGCACATCGCCAGTTGTCCTCCTTGATTCCCGTAGCAACCCTCACCTCCTTTTCTTGTGGTGTTGGCGTCGCTACCGCTTTAGTGCTTCCGCGATTTTCATCATGATGACCACAACTTTATCTTGTGACCGCCCTAACCAGCAGAACTTGTTGATGATTGGAACTCACTACTTTGTCGGATCCCTGAAGAATATCTTGCGGGTGTTAAAGCTATGGAGATGGGCATAAAAATAATAGATGGTGAACAAACTTACCAACATCGAGAAAATTGATACACAAAATTCATGAACTGTGCATCTGGGGGTGGGTGTATATTTTGTAGAAAACATGTAGGAATGGGTTATATAAGGATCTTGCCGATGAAGCTAGCAATGATGAAGACACATGATATACCCAAATTTATGTTGGGAATCGTTGCATGGAAAATAAAAAATTATACGCACACGCAATAATCTATCCATGGAGATGCATAGTAACGAGGGGGAGAGTGTGTCTACGTACCCTCATAGACCATAAGCGGAAGCATTTAACAACACGGCTGATGTAGTCGAACTTCTTCGTGCTCCAACCGATCAAGTACTGAACGCATAGCACCTCCGCATTCTGCACATGTTCAGCTCGGTGACGTCCCTTGCCTTCTTGATCCAGCAAGACGTCGATGGCATGGTGACGGTGATGGTGATGTTATCTCTGTAGGGCTTCGCCTAAGCACTACGAAAATATGACCAAGGGAGTAAACAGCAGACGGGGGCGCCGCGCACGGCTAAGACAATGTTGTGTCCATGTGTGGGGCCACCTCCCCATATATATATATATATATATATATATATATATATATATATATATATATATATATATATATATATATATAGGAGGGGAGGGGAGGCAACCGGACGCGCCCTGGGGTTGGCTGCCGGCCCCTAGGGCTTCTGCCTTGCCCTACGACCCCTTTCCTTGTATAAACAAGGGTGTAAGGAAAGAGGGGGAGAGAGGGTAGGAAGGGGGAGTCCTACTCCACATGCAATAAAAATTCACTCCAAAGTCACTAATAGCGGAGAACAAACGAAGAGATTATGGTAGGGTACGAAACCACCTCAAAGTTATCCTTTCTGATCGTTCTATTCAAGAGTCCGTAGTAAAATAACATGAAGCTATTCTTTCCGTTCAATCTATCATAGAGTTCGTACTAGAATAACACCTTAGGACACAAATCAACCAAAACCATAATGTCACCTAGATACTCCAATGTCACCTCAAGTATCTGTGGGTATGATTATACGATATGCATCACACAATCTCATATTAATCTATTCAAACCAACACAAAGTACTTCAAAGAGTGCCCCAAAGTTTCTACCGGAGAGTCAAGACGAAAACGTGTGCCAACCCCTATGCATAGGTTCATGGGAGGAACCCGCAAGTTGATCACCCAATACATACATCAAGTGGATCAATAGAATACCCCATTGTCACCATGGGTATCCCACGCAAGACATACATCAAGTGTTCTCAACTCCTGAAAGACTCAATCCAATAAGATAACTTCAAAGGGAAAACTCCATCCATTACAAGAGAGTAGAGGGGGAGAAACATCATAAGATCCAACTATAATAGGAAAGCTCGTGATACATCAAGATCGTACCACCTCAAGAACACGAAAGAGAGGGATCAAACACATAGCTACTGGTACATACCGCTAGCCCCGAGGGAGAACTACCCCCTCCTCGTCATGGAGAACGCCGGGATGATGAAGATGGCCACCGGAAAGGGATTCCCCCCTCCGGCAAGGTGTCGTAACGGGTCTAGATTAGTTTTTGGTGGCTACGGAGGCTTCTGGAGGCGGAACTCCCGATCTATTGTCCTCTCGAGTATATGGGTATATATGGGAGGAAGAAGTACGTAGGTGGACCTCCGGGTTGTCCACGAGGCAGGGGGCGCGCCCCCCACCCTCGTAGGCAGCCCGGGACTCTCCTTGTCCAACTCCGATACTCCGTGGGCTTCTTGTGGTCCAAAAATAAGTTCGATGAAGTTTCAGGTCAATTGGACTCCGTTTGATTTTCCTATTCCGCGATACTCTAAAACAAGGAAAAAAGAGAAACTGGCACTGGGTTAATAGGTTAGTCCCAAAAATAATATAAAAGTGCATAATAAAGCCCACAAACATCCAAAACAGATAATATAATAGCATGGAACAATCAAAAATTATAGATACGTTGGAGACGTATCAGCATCCCCAAGCTTAATTCCTGCTCGTCCTCAAGTAGATAAATGATAAAAACAAATTTTTTCATGTGGAATTCTACCTAACATATTCATCATGCATTTCTCTTTATTGTAGGAATACTATTCAGATCGATAAGAGTCAAGACAAAAGTTTAATATTGACATAAAAATAATAATACTTCAAGCGTACTAAATAAGCAATCATGTCTTCTCAAAATAACATGGCCAAAGAAAGTTCATCCCTACAAAATCATATAGTTTGGTCATGCTCCATTTTCGTCACACAAGAATGCTCTCATCATGCACAACCCCAATGACAAGCCAAGCAATTGTTTCATACTTTAGTAATCTCAAACTTTTTTCAACTTTCACGCAATACATGAGCGTGAGCCATGGATATAGCACTATGGGTGGAATAGAATATAATTAGGGGGTTATGTGGAGAAGACAAAAAGGAGAAAGTCTCATATCGACGCGGCTAATCAAAGGTCTAGGGAGATGCCCATCGATTGACATCAATGCAAGGAATAGGGATTGCCATGCAACGGATGCACTAGAGCTATAAATATATGAAAGCTCAACAAAAGAAACTATGTGGGTGTGCATCCAACTTGCTTGCTCGCGAAGACCTAGGGCATTGGAGGAAGCCCATTGTTGGAATATACAAGCCAAGTTCTATAATGAAAAGTTGCCACTAGTATATGAAAGTGACAAAACAAAAGACTCTCTATCGTGAAGATTATGGTGCTACTTTGAAGCACAAGTGTGGTAAAAAGGATAGTGACATTGTCCCTTCTCTCTTTTTCTCTCAGTTTTTGGGCCTTCTCTTTTTTATGGACTTTCTATTTTTTTCCTCACTTGGGACATTGCTCTAGAAAATGATGATCATCACACTTCTATTTATTTACAACAAAATTATTACAACTCGATACTAGAACAAAGTATGACTCTATATGAATGCCTCCGGTGATGTACCGGGATATGCAATGAACCAAGAGTGACATGTATGAAAGGATTTTGAATGGTGGCTTTTCCACAAATACTATGTCAACTACATGATCATGCAAAGGCATATGGCAATGATGAATGTGTCATGATAAATGGAACGGTGGAAAGTTGCATGGCAATATATCTCGGAATGGCTATGGGAATGCCATAATAGGTAGGTATGGTGGCTTTTTAGAGGAAGATATAAGGAGGTTTATGTGTGAAAGAGCGTATCATATCACAGGGTTTGGATGCACCGGCAAAGTTTGCACCAACTCTCAATGTGAGAAAGGGAAATGCATGGTACCGAAGAGGTTAGCAATGATGGAAGGGTAAGAGTGCGTATAATCCATGGACTCAACATTAGTCATAAAGAACTCATATACTTATTGCAAAATTCTACAAGTAATCAAAAACCAAGCACTACGCGCATGCTCCTAGGGGGATATATTGGTAGGAAAAGACCATCGCTCGTCCCCGACCGCCACTCATAAGGAAGACAATCAAATAACACCTCATGTTTGAAATTTGTTACACAATGTTTACCATACGTGCATGCTACGGGACTTCAAAAAAGGTATTTCTCAAATTCACAACTAATTAACTATCACAACTTTAATATCGCTATCTCCATATCTCAAAACAATCATCAAGTATCAAACTTCTCTTAGTCTTCAATGCACTTATATGAAAGTTTTTATTATATCCCTCTTGGATGCCCATCATATTAGGACTAGTTTCATAACCAAAGAAAACTACCATGCTGTTCTAAAGACTCTCAAAATAATATAAGTGAAGCACGGGAGTTCATCTATTTCTTCAAAATAAAACCACCACTGTGCTCCAAAAAGATATAAGTGAAGCACTAGAGCAAATGACAAACTACTCCGATAGATATAAGTGAAGATCAATGAGTAGTCGAATAATTATGCAACTATGTGAAGACTCTCTAACATTTAAGAATTTCAGATCTTGGTATTTTATTCAAACAGCAAGCGAAACTAAATAAAATAAAATGATGCTCCAAGCAAAACACATACCATGTGGTGAATAAAAATATAGCTCTACGTAAAGTTACTGATGAACGAAGACGAAAGAGGGGATGAATTCCGAGGCATCCCCAAGCTTAGGCTCTTGGTTGTCCTTGAAAATTACCTTGGGGTTCCTTGGGAATCCCCAAGCTTAGGCTCTTCCCACTCCTTATTCCATAGTCCATCGAATGTTTACCCAAAACTTGAAAACTTCACAACACAAAACTTAACAGAAAACTTGTAAGCTCCGTTAGCGAAAGAAAACAAAACAACACTTCAAGGTACTTTAATGAACTCATTATTTATTTATATTGGTGTTAAACCTAATGTATTCCAACTTCTCTATGTTTATAAACTCTTTTACTAGCCATAGATTCATCAAAATAAGTAAACAACACATAGAAAACAGAATCTGTCAAAAACAGAACAGTCTGTAGTAATCTATAACTAACGCAAACTTATGGAACCCCAAAAATTATATAATAAATTGCTGGACGTGAGGAATTTATATAATAATCATCTGCAAAAATAATTAACTAAATAGCACTCTCCAATAAAAAATGGCAGCAATTCTCGTGAGCGCTAAAGTTTCTGTTTTTTACAGCAAGATCAAAAAGACTTTCCTCAAGACTTCCCAATGGTTCAACTTGGCACAAACACTAATTAAAACATAAAAAACTCAATCATAACAGAGGCTAGATAAATTATTTATTACTAAACAGGAGCAAAAAGCGAGGAACAAAAATAAAGTTGGGTTGCCTCTGATACGTCTCCAATGTATCTATAATTTTTGATTGCTCCATGCTATATTATCTACTATTTTGGACTATATTGGGCTTTATTTTCCACTTTTATATTATTTTTGGGACTAACCTACTAACCGGAGGTCCAACCTAGAATTGCTCTTTCTGCCTATTTAAGTGTTTCGAAGAAACAGAATATCAAACGGAGTCCAAACGGAATGAAACCTTCGGGAACGTGATTTTCTCACCGAACGTGAGCCAGGAGACTTGGACCCTACGCCAAGGCATTAGAGAGGCGGTCACGAGGGTGGGGGCGCCCCCCCTAGAGCGCGCCCCCTGCCTCGTGGGCCCCTCGATGCTCCACTTATGTACTTATTCCTCCTATATATACCTACGTACCCCCAAACAATCAGATATGGAGCCAAAAACCTAATTCCACCGCCGCAACTTTCTGTATCCACGAGACCCCATCTTGGGGCCTGTTCCGGAGCTCCGTCGGAGAGGGCCGTCATCACGGAGGGCTTCTACATCATCATAGCCTCTCCAATGAAATGTGAGTAGTTTACCTCAGACCTTCGGGTCCATAGTTAGTAGCTAGATGGCTTCTTCTCTCTTTTTGGATCTCAATACAAAGTTCTCCCCCTCTCTTGTGGAGATCTATTGGATGTAATCTTTTTTTTGCGGTGTGTTTGTTGAGACCGATGAATTGTGGGTTTATGATCAAGTCTATCTATGAATAATATTTGAATCTTCTCTGAATTCTTTTATGTATGATTGGTTATCTTTGCAAGTCTCTTCGAATTATCCGTTTGGTTTGGCCAACTAGATTGGTAGTTCTTGCCATGGGAGAAGTGCTTAGCTATGGGTTCGATCTTGCGGTGTCCTTTCCCAGTGACAGAAGGGGCAGAAAGGCACGTATTGCATCATTGCCATCGAGGATAACAAGATGGGGTTTATTTCATATTGCATGAATTTATCTCTCTACATCATGTGATCTGGCTTAAGGCGTTACTTTGTTTTTAACTTAATACTCTAGATGATTGCTGGATAGCGGTCGATGAGTGGAGTAATAGTAGTAGATGCAAAATCGTTTCGCTCTACTTGTCACGGATGTGATGCCTATATACATGATCACGCCTAGATATTCTCATAACTATGCTCAATTCTATCAATTGCTCAAAAGTAATTTGTTCACCCACCGTAGAATACTTATGCTCTTGAGAGAAGCCACTAGTGAAACCTATGGCCCCCGGGTCTATTCTCATCATATCAATCTCCATCACTTTAATCTTTCTTTGCTTTTTACTTTTCCTTTACTTTTTACTTTGCATCTTTGTACCAAAAATACCAAAAATATTATATCTATCAGATCTCACTCTCGTAAGTGACCGTGAAGGGATTGACAACCCCTAATCGCGTTGGTTGCGAGTAGCTATCATTTTGTGCAGGTACGAGGGACTTGAGCGTGGCCTCCTAATAGATTGATACCTTGGTTCTCAAAAACTGAGGGAAATACTTATGCTACTTTGCTGCATCATCCCTTCCTCTTCGAGGAAAACCAACGGAAGCTCAAGAGGTAGCAAGAAAGATTTATGGCGCCGTTGCTGGGGATTCTACGCAAAAAGTGAACATACCAAGTACCCATCAGAATCGCTATCTTTCGCATTACAGTATTTGCCATTTGCCTCTCGTTTTCCTCTCCCCCACTTCACCCTTGCATTTTATTCACCCTGTCTCTCTATCCTCCCTCTCTATTTGCCTCTTTTCCCTCTCCATGTCAGAACCAAAAAGAGTTGGGGGTTCTCTCCCATGTTCTAGTGCTTTAGACAATCCTGCTATCTTTTCTAAACTCATAAATCGGAATGCTATAGAACAACTTGCCGGAGTTATCAATGAGAACCTTAGTAAATTTGATGAAGATGATTCTGGAATTTTTCATTATTTACTTGATGAATCTTTGAGAGATGCTTGGGATAGGCTATTAAGGATCCGGGCTAGCTATGTACCCCAATATCAAATTGAGGTTTACTTAAAAAGCTTTTATGTTGGGCTACCCGCTTCGTTCAAACAAGTTTTAGATTCTATTTTCGAAGGGGGTTTCCTTGAAGGGGAACCCATAGATACCTATGAGAGGATGAAAACTATATTTGGGCACCCCATTAATGAGAAAGCTGAAATCACATCTCTCTTGCTTTCTTACCAAAACGAATCTATTAAAGAGATAAAAGCTAGCCTAGATGCCAATTTACGCAACATTCTTAATCTTTCTTCTACCGTTAATGGTCATGTACTTTGTCAAAATAGAAAGATTAATTCCATGGATAACAATACCTAGATCTATCCTCGCTTTTATGCCTAGCTAGGGGCGTTAAACGATAGCGCTTGTTGGGAGGCAACCCAATTTTATTTTTATTCCTTTCTTTTTGCTCCTGATTAGTAATAAATAAATTATTTAGCCTCTGTTTTGGTTATGTGCTTTTTGTGTTTAATTAGTGTTTGTGCCAAGTAGAACCGTTGGGAAGACTTGGGGAAAGTCTTGTTGAACTTGCTGTAAAAAACAGAAACTTTAGCGCTCACAAGAACTGCTGTCATTTTTATTTGAAGAGTGCTATTTAGTTAATTCTTTTTGAAGATGATTAATAGATAAATTCCTCACGTCCAGAAATTTATTTTAGAATTTTTGGGGTTCCAGATCTTGCGCTAGCTACAGATTACTACAGGCTGTTCTGTTTTTGACAGATTCTGTTTTTCGTGTGTTGTTTGCTTATTTTGATGAATCTATGGTTAGTAAAATAGTTTATAATTCATAGAGAAGTTGAAATACAGTAGGTTTAACACCAATATAAATAAATAATTAATGAGTTCATCACAGTACCTTGAAGTGGTCTTTTGTTTTCTTTCGCTAACGGAGCTCACGAGTTTTCTACTTTAAGTTTTATGTTGTGAAGTTTTCAAGTTTTGGGTGAATTCTTTTGATGGATTATGGAACAAGGAGTGGCAAGAGCCTAAGCATGGGGATTCCCATGGCACCCCCAAGATAATCCTAGGACACCAAAAATTCAAAGCTTGGTGATGCCCCAGAAGGCATCCCCTCTTTCGTCCACTTCCATCGGTAATTTACTTGGAGCTATATTTTTATTCACCAACATGATATGTGTTTTGCTTGGAGCGTCTTGTATTATTTTTGTCTTTGTGTCTTAGTATGCCACAATCATCCTTGCTGTACACACCTTTTGAGACAGCCATACATGAATTAAAATTTGATAGAATACTCTATATGCTTCACTTATATCTTTTGAGCTATGTAGTTTTGCTCTATGTGCTTCACTTATATCTTTTGAGCGTTATAATTTTGCTCTATGTGCTTCACTTAGATCTTTTAGAGCACGGTGGTGGATTTTTTTAAACAAACTATTGATCTCTCATGCTTCACTTAAGTTATTTTGAGAGTCTCTTATTAGCATGGTAATTTTCTTAATAAGGTATTCAAGATTTGTGAAACTTTCTTTTGAGTGTGTTGAATACTAAGAAAATATTGAAGCATGATAATTGTTTTGAGATATGGAGGTGATAATATTAAAGTCATGCTAGTTGAGTAGTTGTGAATTTAAGAATACTCGTGTTAAAGTTTGTGATTCCCGTAGCATGCACGTATGGTGAACCGTTATGTGCTGAAGTCAGAGCATAATTTATTTATTGATTTTCTTCCTTATGAGTGGCGGTCGGGGACGACCGATGGTCTTTTCCTACCAGTCTATCCCCTAGGAGCATGCGTGTAATACTTTGCTTTGATAACTTCTATATTTTTGCAATAAGTATATGAGTTCTTTATCACTAATGTTGAGTCCATGGATTATACGCACTCTCACCCTTCCACCTTTGCTAGCCTCTCTAATACCGTGCACCTTTCGCAGGTATCATACACCCACCATATACCTTCCTCAAAACAGCCAACATACCTACCTATTATGGCATTTCAATAGCCATTCCGAGATATATTGCCATGCAACTTTCCACTGTTCCGTTTATTATGACACACTCCATCATTGTCATATTGCATATTCCCGTACACCGCCAGAGGCATTGAGTCATATTTTGTTCTAAGTATTGAGTTGCAATTTTTGAGTTGTAAGAAAAATAAAAGTGTGATGATCATCATTATTAGTGCATTGTCCGAGTGAGGAAAGAATGATGGAGAATATGATTCCCCCATAAGTCGGGATGAGACTCCGGACGAAAAATAAAATAAAAAAAGAGGCCAAAGAAGCCCAAATAAAAAGAGGCCATAAAAAAGAGAGAAAAGGCCCAAATAAAAATAAAAATAAAAATAATAAAATGAGAGAAAAATAGAGAAGGGACAATGTTACTATCCTTTTACCACACTTGTGCTTCAAAGTAGCACCATGATCTTCATAGTAGAGAGTCTCTCATGTTGTCACATTCATATACTAGTGGGAATTTTACATTATAGAACTTGGCTTGTATATTCCAATGATGGGCTTCCTCAAATTGCCCTAGGTTTTCATAATCAAGCAAGTTGGATGCACACCCACTTAGTTTCTTTTTGAGCTTTCATATACTTATAGCTCTAGTGCATTCGTTGAATGGCAATCCCTACTCACTCACATTGATATCTATTGATGGGCATCTCCATAGCCCGTTGATACGCCTAGTTGATGTGAGACTATCTTCTCCTTTTTGTCTTCTCCACAACCACCATTCTATTCCACCTATAGTGCTATATCCATGGCTCACGCTCATGTATTGCGTTAAGATTGAAAAAGTTTTGAAAAAGTTAGAGTATGAAACAATTGCTTGGCTTGTCATCGGGGTTGTGCATGATTTAAATACTTTGTGTGGTGAAGATAGAGCATAGCCAGACTACATGATTTTGTAGGGATAACTTTCTTTGGCCATGTTATTTTGAGAAGACATAATTTCTTTGTTAGTATGCTTGAAGTATTATTATTTTTATGTAAATATATACTTTTTTCTTGAATCTTTCGGATCTGAATATTCATATCACAATTAAGAAGATTTGCATTGAAATTATGCGAAGTAGCACTCCACATAAAAAATTCTCTTTTTATCATTTAGCTACTCGAGGACAAGCAGGAATTAAGCTTGGGGATGCTTGATACATCTCCAACATATCTATAATTTTTGATTGCTCCATGCTATATTATCTACTGTTTTGGACTATATTGGGCTTTATTTTCCACTTTTATATTATTTTTGGGACTAACCTATTAACCGGAGGCCCAGCCTAGAATTGCTGTTTTTTGCCTATTTCAGTGTTTCGAAGAAACGGAATATCAAACGGAGTCCAGACGGAATGAAACCTTCGGGAACATGATTTTCTCACCGAACGTGATCCAGGAGACTTGGACCCTATGCAAGGGCATCAGAGAGGCGGTCACGAGGGTGGGGGCCCCACCCTAGGGCGCGCCCCTGCCTCGTGGGCCCCTCGATGCTCCACCGATGTACTTCTTCCTCCTATATATACCTACATACCCCCAAACAATCAGATACGGAGCCAAAAACCTAATTCCACCGCCGCAACTTTCTGTATTCATGAGATCCCATCTTGGGGCCTGTTCCGGAGCTCCGCCGGAGAGGGCCGTCATCACGGAGGGCTTCTACATCATCATAGCCTCTCCGATGAAGTGTGAGTAGTTTACCTCAGACCTTCGGGTCCATAGTTAGTAGCTACATGGCTTCTTCTCTCTTTTTGGATCTCAATACAAAGTTCTCCGCCTCTCTTGTGGAGATCTACTCGATGTAATCTTCTTTTTGCGGTGTGTTTGTTGAGACCGATGAATTGTGGGTTTATGATCAAGTCTATCTATGAATAATATTTGAATCTTCTCTGAATTCTTTTATGTATGATTGGTTATCTTTGCAAGTCCCTTCGAATTATCCATTTGGTTTGGCCAACTATATTGGTAGTTCTTGCCATGGGAGATGTGCTTAGCTTTGGGTTCGATCTTGCAGTGTCCTTTCCCAGTGACAGAAGGGGCAGCAAGGCACGTATTGCATGAATTTATCTCTCTACATGTACATCATGTCATCTTGCTTAAGGCGTTACTCTTTTTTTAACTTAATACTCTAGATGCATGCTAGATAGCGGTCGATGAGTGGAGTAATAGTAGTAGATGCAGAATCGTTTCGGTCTAATTGTCACGGACGTGATGCCTATATACATGAGCATGCCTAGATATTCTCATAACTATGCTCAATTCTGTCAATTGCTCAACAGTAATTTGTTCACCCACCGTAGAATACTTATGCTCTTGAGAGAAGCCACTAGTGAAACCTATGGCCCCCGGGTCTATTCTCATCATATCAATCTCCTTCACTTTAATCTTGCTTTGCTTTTTACTTTTCCTTTACTTTTTACTTTGCATCTTTATACCAAAAATACCAAAAATATTATATCTATCAGATCTCACTCTCGTAAGTGACCGTGAAGGGATTGACAATCCCTAATCCGGTTGGTTGCGAGTAGCTATCGTTTTGTGCAGGTACAAGGCACTTAAGCGTGGCCTCCTACTGGATTGATACCTTGGTTCTCAAAAACTGAGGGAAATACTTACACTACTTTGCTGCATCATCCCTTCCTCTTCGGGGAAAACCAACGCAAGCTCAAGAGGTAGCAGCCTCCCAACAAGCGCTACCGTTTAACGCCCCTAGCTAGGCATGATGATTTCAATGATGCTCACATAAAAGATAAGAATTGTAACATGAAGAGAGCATCATGAAGAATATCACTAGCACATTTAAGTCTAACCCACTTCCTATGCATAGGGATTTTGTGAGCAAACAACTTGTGGGAACAAGAATAAACTTGCATAGGAGGGCAAAACAAGCATAACCTCAAAACTTTAAGCATATAGAGAGGAAACTTGATATTATTGCAATTTCTACAAGCATATGTTCCTCCCTCATAATAATTTTCAGTAGCATCATGAATGAATTCAACAATATAACCAGCACCTAAAGCATTCTTTTCATGATCTACAAGCATAGCATTTTTTTTACTCTCCAGACAAGCAATAATAGTGGGAGCAAACTCAACAAAATAATTATCATGTGAGGCATAATCCAATTGAAAACTAAAATCACGATGACAAGTTTCATGGATATCATTATTATTTATAGCATACAAGTCATCACAATAATCATCATAGATAGCAACTTTGTTCTCATAATCAATTGGAACCTCTTCCAAAATAGTGGAATCATTACTAAATAAAGTCAGGACCTCTCCAAATCCACTTTCATCAATATAATCATCATAAATATGAGGCATGCTTTCATCATAATAAATTTGCTCATCAAAACTCGGGGGACAAAAAATATCATCTTCATCAAACATAGCTTCCCCAAGCTTGTGGCTTTGCATATCATTAGCATCATGGATATTCAAGGAATTCATAATAACAACATTGCAATCGTGATCATCATTCAAAGGTTTAGTGCCAAACATTTTAATACATTCTTATTCTAGCACTTCGGCACAATTTTCCTTTCCATCATACTCACGAAAGATATTAAAAAGATGAAGCGTATGAGGCAAACTCAATTCCATATCTTTTTTCTAGTTTTCTTTTATAAACTAAACTAGTGATAAAACAAGAAACAAAAAGATTCGATTGCAAGATCTAAAGATATACCTTCAAGCGCTAACCTACCCGGCAACGGCGCCAGAAAAGAGCTTGATGTCTACTACGCAACCTTCTTCTTGTAGACGTTGTTGGGCCTCCAAGTGCAGAGGTTTGTAGGACAGTAGCAAATTTCCCTCAAGTGGATGACCTAAGGTTTATCAATCCGTAGGAGGTGTAGGATGAAGATGGTCTCCCTCAAGAAACACTGCAACCAAATAACAAAGAGTCTCTTGTGTCCCCAACGCACCCAATACAATGGTAAATTGTATAGGTGCACTAGTTCGGCGAAGAGATGGTGATACAAGTGCAATATGGATGATAATATGGGTATTGTAATATGAAAATATAAAAAATGCAAGGTAACTAATGATAAAAGTGAGCGTAAATGGTATTGCAATGCGTTGAAACAAGGCCTAGGGTTCATACTTTCACTAGTCCAAGTTCCCTCAATAATAATAACATAATTGGATCATATAACTATCCCTCAACATGCAACAAAGAGTCACTCCAAAGTCACTAATAGCAGAGAACAAACAAAGAGATTATTGTAGGGTACGAAACCACCTTAAAGTTATCCTTTCTGGTCGATCTATTCAAGAGTCCGTAGTAAAATAACATGAAGTTATTCTTTCCATTCAATCCATCATAGAGTTCGTACTAGAATAACACCTTAAGACACAAATCAACCAAAACCCTAATGTCACCTAGATACTCCAATGTCACCTCAAGTATCCGTGGGTATGATTATACGATATGCATCACACAATCTCAGATTCATCTATTCAAACCAACACAAAGTACTTCAAAGAGAGCCCCAAAGTTTCTACCGGAGAGTCTATACGAAAACGTGTGCCAACCCCTATGCATAGGTGTAACGCACTCGATGCGGCTATATCTCCGACGTGTCGAGGCACGACTTAGAGGCATAACCGCATTGAAAGCAATGTCGCAAGTTAGGCAATCTTCACAACTTCCCATGTAATATAGATAATAAAAGGGGAGATACATAGTTGGCTTACACTTGCCAGGTCAAACATAGTACATAAATAGCATTACATCAACCAATCACTCATGGCCCGACTACGGCGCCAAAATAAAAGATAAACCCAACATGCCACACGGTCCCGATCGCCCCAACTAGGCACCACTACTGATCATCAGGGAAGGACACATAGTAACGGCGTGAATCCTCGTCGAACTCCCACTTGAGCTCAAGCGCGTCATCTGGAACGGAGTCGTCAGGCCCTGCATCTGGATTGGAAGTAATCTGTGAGCCACAGGGACTCAGCAATCTCGACTATTCAAGCTTATAGGAAAGGCAAGGTAAAATATGTGGAGCTACAGCAAGCGACTAGCATATATGGTGGCTATCCTGTTCGCAAAAGAGAGCGAGAAGAGGAGGCAAAGCACGAACGAGTAACTAGAGGAAAACCTGCGGCAAGCATTAATCCAACACCGTGTTCACTTCCCGAACTCCGCCAAGAAGAGACCATCACGGTAACTCACACAGTTTCTTCATTTTAATTAAGTTAAGGTTCAAGTTATCTACAACCGGACATTAACAAATTCCCATCTGCCCATAAACGCGGGCACGGCTTTTGAAAGTTCAAATCCCTGCAGGGGAGTCCCAACTTAGCCCGTGACAAGCTCTCACGGTAAATGAAGGAATAGACCTCCTCCAGAGACATTCCGATCAGACTCGGTATCCCGGTTCTACAAGACACTTCGACAAGTTAAAACAAACCCAGCAACACCGCCCGAACGTGCAGACAAATCCCGATAGGAGCTGCACATATCTCGTTCTCAGGGCGCACTCAGATGAGACATCCTACGCGTAAAACCAACCCTCAAGTTGCCCCGAAGTGGCCCCGCAGTCTACTCGGTCAGACCAACACTCAGAGGAGCACTCGCCCGGGGGGGGGGGTTAAATAAGATGACCCTCGGGCTCCGGAAACCCAAGGGAAAAAGAGGCTGGGTGGCAAATGGTAAAACCAAGGTTGGGCATTGCTGGAAAAGCTTTAATCAAGGCGAACTATCAAGGGTTCCCATTATAACCCAACCGCGTAAGGAACGCAAAATCTGGGAACATAACACCGATATGACGGAAACTAGGACGGCAAGAGTGGAACAAAACACTAGGCGAGAGGCCGAGCCTTCCACCCTTTACCAAGTATATAGACGCATTAAGATAAAACGATAATATAATGATATCCCAACAAGTAAATATTGTTCCAACAAGGAACGGTCTCCAATCTTCACCTGCAACTAGCAACGCTATAAGAGGGGCTGAGCAAAGCGGTAACATAGCCAATCAACGGTTTGCTAGGACATGGTGGGTTAGATGTTTGACGTGGAAATTTGGGAGGCATGATAAGCAAGTGGTAGGCATCGTAGCATAGGCATAGCAAAAGAGCGAGCATCTAGCAAAGCAAAGATAGTAGTGATTTCGACGTTATGATCATCTTGCCTGCAAAGTTGTCAGAGTTGACTGGATCCTCGAAAGCAAACTCAACGGGCTCCTCGTTAGCGAACTCGTCTCCCGACTCTACCCAAACAAAAAAAACAAGCAACAAGGACACAATCAACCACGTGCCAACTCAAACAACATGAAGCAAAGATGGTATGCTATGCGGGATGTGATATGCGATGCATATGCAAGATTTGACATGGAACGAATGAACCTGGCCTCAACTTGGAAATCCAAGTGTGCCACTGGAAAGGTGAGAAGAAATCGCTTGAAAACGATATAAAATCCCCGGAATCGGAGTTACGGTTTGGAAATGGCAAGCAATTCAAATATGACCACGTTCTGCGGTATACAGCAAGTAGCCATCTAAATGCAACAAGATGAACATGCTACAGCACCCAAACATGACAACAAAATACATGGTAGGGATGCACACAAGATGCTTAACAAAAGAGGAACACTGAGCTACGGCCAATTCATCCATTAACAGGTTCAAACAAGCATGGCAAAAATGCAAATGGCAAACAAATTTCAGACTTAGTGAAATTAACACTTGTCTGGAATTTCAGATCAGGCAGCACACTTTGGAGCATGAAAACTATATGCTACAGGACCTGAACATGGCAAAGTAAAGCATGGCATGGAGCTACTCAAGGAGCTTAACAAAAGTCCCTTAGTGACCTTGAGCCAAAAGGGATCAGAAAAAACATTTGCGAGCATGTGAACATGGCAAAAACATAATCAGTTCACAGACTTAGTGAAAAACTGAAGCATGCAAATCAGATATCAAGTAGGCATGTTTACGAGACTACAGAGCATGTCATGACAATCTAAGCATACACCCATCAAGAATACACATTATACAAGCTATACATGGCAAGAACAATAAAATAGCATGCACGGATCAACTAGAACATCCTCGGCAAAATCGCTAACAATTAGACAATCTGCCCAGATTCACGAAATAGCAAAAGTAGAGCTCGATTGACTCAAGCTAGGGTGCTCCATAATTGCAAACAAATACATGGATGGATAGCGCACTACAAGATTAACAAAATATCCTTACTGATTATCCTCAAAAGAGGCACGGATCACTAGGAAACAACATGAACATATGGCATAATGAGATAAACAGTCCAAGGACTTAGTGGAAATGCTAAGTCCCTGAAATCAGTAGTAACGAATGCACCACTTTGCAAGCTTGTGCTAGTCACCACACACATCACAAAAATACATGGTTAGCACCTCTGGATAGATGGCAAAACATATCACAAAACACATGTAGAGCTCAGGGGCATATCATGCACACATTAATCATGGCAAAAATGACAAATATCTAATTGGAGCAGCAGATCTAACAATTATCTCAAATAGCACTCTTCCAACAGCATTTCGGGCATCAAGATGAACTCAAATGAAAATGATGCAATGAGATGAAATGATGTGCTTTCTAAGGCGAACATTTTGATATGCTATATGCCCAAAACGCAGCTACGGATGCAAAGTTACGATGCGATGAACAGGGGCAAAATATTTAGGGTTCCGGGGCAAAAGTCAACCGGATCTAGATCTGGGCACTGTAGCAGCACGAGTCTCCAGGTTTGCCGGAAATGGACATTGCGGTGGCCGGACATGCCGCGGTCGCCGGAGGGAGAAGGCGCCGGATCCGGGCGGTGGAGTCGAGGGCGAGGTGGCGGTGACCGGTACTGGCTCGGGCGGCGAGCGGCGTGGCTCGGCCGGGGAAGAGGAGGCGCGGTGGCACGGTCCGGCGGGTCGGCGTCGACGATGGCGATGGCGGGCGGCGGCCGGAGCTTGAGGCGCGCCGGCGCGGGCGAAGAGACGCGCGGGCGGGCGGCGCGAGGGAGCGGGCCGCGGGGGCCGGCTCCGGGCTCCCGGGACGCGCGGCGGCGGGGACAGGCGATGTGGGGCGAGGTCGGCACGACCAACGAGAGGACGCCACGTGGCGGCGGGCGGCTAGCCGGACATGTCCGTCGGCGCGGATTGTGTCCGGCGCGCGAGGAGAGGGAGTTATCTAGGGTTTGCCCGAAAATTTCGGGGAGTGGCCTTTATATAGGCATAGGAGGAGCTAGGAGAGTCCAAATGAGGTGCGGTTTTCGGCCACGCGATCGTGATCGAACGCTCTAGATGATGGAGATGGTTTTGGTGGGTTTTGGGCCAAATTGGAGGGGTGTTGGGCTGTAACACACACGAGGCCTTTTCGGTCCCTTGGTTAACCGTTGGAGTATCAAACGAAGTCCAAATGGTACGAAACTTGACAAGCGGTCTACCGGTAGTAACCCAAGGCCGCTTGGAAAGTCTAGGTCCAATCCGGAAATGTTTAAACCCCACACACGAAAGAAAGTTAGAAATGACCACCGGAGGAGAACAGAGCGCCGGAATGCAAAACGGACAATGAGGAAAATGCTCGAATGCATGAGATGAACACGTATGCAAATGAAATGCACATGATGAGATGATATGAGATGCATGACAACGACAACAACACACGGAGACAAAAACACGAACCCGAGAAAATAAAATAACTTAACGCCGGAAACGGCAAGAGTTGGAGTACATATTGGGAAAGTCATATCCGGGGTGTTACAACACTCCACCACTACGAAAGGATCTCGTACCGAGATCTTGGACTGAAAGAACAGCGGGTATTCAGAACGAAGGTGATCCTCGCGTTCCCAGGTGGCTTCACGGTCGGAATGGTGTGACCACTTGACTTTGAGGAATTTGATTGACTTGTTGCGAGTCTTGCGTTCAGTTTCTTCAAGAATAGCAACGGGGTGCTCACGATAAGAGAGATCTTCTTGGAGCTCAATGTCCTCGAAGTTGATGGTCCAGTCAGGAGTCTTGAAGCACTTTCGGAGTTGAGAGACATGGAACACGTCATGCACATTTGCAAAGTTTGAAGGAAGCTCGAGTTGATAGGCGAGATCGCCTCTCTTGCTGACGATCTTGAAAGGTCCCACGTATCTAGGGGCAAGCTTCCCTTTGATACCGAAGCGACGAGTACCTTTCATTGGAGAGACGCGGAGGTGAACATGATCTCCGATCTTGAAAGACAAATCACGGTGCTTACTATCATAGTAGCTCTTCTAGCGGGATTGGGCTGCTTTGAGGTTATCTCGAATGACTTTGCACATTTCCTCTGCCTCTGTGATTAAGTCATTTCACAAAAGGTGACGTTCACCGGTTTCAGACCAGTTGAGAGGGGTACGGCACTTCCTTCCATATAGAATTTCAAATGGGGCATTGCCTGAACTTGCTTGAAAACTGTTGTTGTAGGAGAATTCAGCATAAGGAAGACAATCCTCCCACTTCATGCCGAAGGAGATCACACAATCCCTGAGCATATCTTCAAGAATCTGATTGACACGCTCGACTTGACCGCTAGTTTGAGGATGGAAAGCTGTGCTGAAGCAGATGTTGGTGCCCATGGCCTTCTGAAAAGAATCCCAAAACTTGGAGGTAAAGATGCTGCCACGGTCTGAAGAGATCACTTGTGGAATACCGTGTAGAGAGACAATTCGAGAGGTATAGAGCTTCGCCAATTGAGCTGCAGTGATTGACTCTTTGATAGGCAGAAAGTGAGCCACTTTAGTGAGTTTGTCGATGACAACGAATATAGCATCATTGCCACGTTTGGACTTTGGAAACCCAGTCATGAAGTCCATCTCAACGTGGTCAAACTTCCATTCTGGAATGGCAAGAGGTTGGAGGAGACCCGCTGGCCTTTGGTGTTCTGCCTTCACTCTTCTGCAGACATCACATTCTTTCACGAACTGAGCAATCTCGCGCTTCATTCGAGTCCACCAATAAGCCTGCTTGAGGTCCTGATACATCTTCATGCTCCCAGGGTGGATGGAGAGGAGAGAATTGTGAGCCTCGTTCATGATCACTTTACGAAGGTCACCTTTGGGCACAACAATACGATCCTCGAAGAAGAGAGTATCCTTGTCATCAAGGCGGTAGCACTTGTACTTGGGTTGACTCTTGGCAATCCCAATCTTCACCTTTTGCACCCTAGCATCAAGAAGCTGGGCTTGGCGAATCTGGTCTTCCAAGGTAGGAGAGACTTGAAGGTTGGCAAGGAAACCTTGAGGAACAACTTGCAGATTAAGTTTGCGGAAAGCTTCACAAAGCTCGGGTTGATAAGGCTTGAGAATCAGACTGTTGCAGTAAGCCTTCCTGCTCAATGCGTCAGCAATCACATTGGCCTTGCCTGGAGTATACTCGATACTCGGATTATACTCTTGAATCATTTCGACCCATCGAGTTTGCCTGAGGTTGAGATTAGGCTGAGTGAAGATGTACTTGAGACTCTTGTGTTAAGTAAAGATGTCCACTTTTCTTCCCAATAAGAGATGTCTCCAAGTCAAAAGAGCATGCACAACTGCCGCCAACTCAAGGTCATGAGTGGGGTAGTTCTTCTCGTTGGGCTTCAACTGGCGAGAGGTATAAGCCACAACTTTCTTCTCTTGCATCAACACTGCGCCAAGACCTTGGTGAGAGGCATCACAAAAGACCTCGTACGGCTTGGATTCATCAGGAGGAGTCAGAACTGGACCAGTGACCAATTTCTCTTTCAAAGTGTTGAAAGCAATGTCACACTCCGGAGACCAAACGTACTTGACGTGCTTCTGGAAAAGATTTTAGAGAGGCTTCGCGATCGTAGAAAAGTTTTCAACGAATCTTCAACAATAGCTTGCGAGACCGAGGAAGCTACGCAGTTGCTTCACGTTCTGAGGTGGTTCCCAATTCACAATTGCAGACACCTTCTCAGGATTCACCGCAATGCCCTTGGCAAAGATGATATGACCAAGACAAAGAACCTCATCGAGCCAAAATTCGCACTTGGAGAACTTGGCGTTGAACTTGTGTTCCCTGAGCTTATCGAGCACCAAACGCAAGTGCTTGGCATGATCTTCCTTGTTCTTCGAAAAGACCAGAATGTTGTCAAGATAGACCAAAACGAATTCATTGGTGTAGGTGTTGAAGATGAAGTTCATCATGCGAGAGAAAGTCGGAGGAGCGTTGACGAGGCCAAAAGACATGATAGTGTATTCGTATGAACCAAAGCTTGTCGTGAAGGCCGTATTGGGAATATCTTGCTCACGGATTCGAATTTGATGATAACCCATATGGAGATCAAGCTTGGAGAATACTTGGGCACCTTTGAGTTGTTCGAACAGCTCGTTGATGTTGGGAAGTGGGTATTTGTTCTTGATGGTCTTCTTGTTCAATGGACGGTAATCAACACAGAGTCGGTCCGTTCCATCCTTCTTCTTCACAAAAAGAACACCACAACCCCACGCAGAGAACTAGGTCGGATGAGGCCCATTCTCTCTTGAACATCGAGTTGTTTCTTCAGCTCCTTCAACTCCGAGCTTGTAAGGACGCTTGCACACTGGTTCCGTGCCAGGCTCAAGATCGATGATGAATTCAACTGGCCGGTGCGGAGGCATTCCTGGAAGCTCTTCTGGAAAGACTTCTTGATATTCGCAAACGACTGGAATCAGCGAGATAGCATCCAGTTCACCCTTCTCATTGAGAGAAAATAGACGGATGGTATCATCATGAGCGGCAAAGACAATTACATCCTCAGACGAATGAGTCAATCGAATCTGCCTTGCAGCACAATCAAGATGCGCCTTGTGCTTAGAAAGCCAATCCATTCCGAGAATAAGATCAATATCTGAGTTGCCAGGAACCACCGGAGAAGAAAGAAACTTGTAGTCGCCCAACGTGATAGAGATATCGGGAGAAACCAAACTAGAAGTCAAAATCTTGCTGCGAGAAACAACTTGCATAACTTTGGGCATGACCTCAGTATCAACATTGTACTTCAATGCAAAAGGGCATGACAAGAAAGAATGCGATGCACCAGTATCAAAAAGTACTTTTGTAGGAACATCGTTAACAGGAAGGTTACCCATGATGACATCTGACGAGTCCTCTGCCTGAGCTGCGTTCATCAAGTTGACCTTGGCGTGCTTGGGGTTATGCTTGACCACAACTGTACTTGCCGATCTCACAGGAGGAGGGAGATGCCTCTGATTGAAGCATTTGTTGGCATAGTGACCCTTCTGTTGGCACTTGTTGCATGTGACCTCTGAAAGCGGACGGTGATACGGAGCACTCAATCTTGGAGCTTGAGACGAAGTCTTGTTCTGAAAGCCAGGGTTGGGTGGGTGGGAAGATCCACTGCCACCTTTGCTCTTCTGCTGATACGGCTGACGGAATGGAGGAGGAGGAAGCCAATACTTTTGCTGCTTTGCCACTTGAGTAGAGGAAGAAGGAGTAGCATCTCTGACTCGCTTCTTGGAAGCATCACACCTCAGTTGAGTGGCCTCTTGCTTCAATGCCATGTTGTAGAACTCATCATACCTCAAGGGCTCAAAGAGAACAAGAGCTAGCTAGATTTCTTCTCTGAGACCACCCCTGAACTGGTATATCATGCTCTTCTCGTCAGGGACGTCCTGCTTAGCAAAGCGGGGGAGCTTCTGAAACAACTTGTTGTAGTCATAGACAGACAAAGAGCCTTGCTTCAGGTTGCGGAATTCCTCGCGCTTGCTTTCAACCATGCTCTGAGGAATATGATGAGCTTTGAAGTCTTGACGGAATTCATCCCAGGTAATCACACGCCCTCCTCTGGAATCCTTGTACTGCTGGAACCATTTTGCAGCTTGGTCTTTGAGTTGGAACGAAGCGAACTTGATGAAGTCCTCAGGCCTGACGTTACTGCACTTGAAATGCTTGCACAGATCCATGAGCCAATCGTCAGCATCAGTTGCCTCAACACAATTGCTGAAAGTCTTTGGCCCGTTAGCAAGGAACTGGTTGAGTGTAGCAAAGTGATTCTAATTGTTGCCTTGGTTGCCTTGGTTCGCTTGATTGCACTCTTCAAGAATTTGCATGATCAACTATGTGTTTGCATTGGTTGCGGCCATCACAACTTGCCATGCCTCCGAAGGAGGTGGAGGTGGCGGCGGATCCTGATTCTAATTCTGGTTGGTGCTCTTAGTGGGAGCCATCCTGAAGAGGGTGAAAACCGTTAGCACATTGACAGATAAAATGAAGCTGAATCAAACGGGTTGAAATTGCAACATAGAGTCTTCACATCTGAACAAAATGAACGAATGCATTCCACTTGAAATGGTCACAAATCCATAAATTGAGAAACCACTTAGAATTTAGGTAGAAGAATAAATCAACAAGGTACGGATAAAGAACGAATACTCGGTAAGAAATCCCAATCTCAGACCAAATATCCGTGGAAGAAGAACTAGAGCTACAAGAATTCCCACCTATGAAACTCCCGAACCTTTCCGGTTATGCAATCAGGTGTTGGTGATACAGGGGAAGCATAATATCTCACCCAAATCTAGCAAATCCTACATCCAGCTGTATCCATCCTTCAACACATAACCAAGAAAAAACTTCAGAAACCATCTACCTCAACCTTCGAAAAGCATCCGTTATACCAGTTATGGCGATACTCCCGAACTCCCACCCCAGTACTGGGTGGCGTCGAGGTTATCTCACCAACGAACTGCATAAAAGAGATTTTTGATGTCGGCGTACTAAACTCAGGTATTCCAGAACTACAACAATAAAATTGTGATGACAACACCTCGGAGATCAACTCCCCGGGACACTGCCACAACCCCTAAAGACAGGAGGCACCAAGAACAATGTTCTTGTCACAAAACCATCGGAACGATTCCAAGATACCCGCGTGATCCTAAAATTTTTTTAGTGAAATTTGAGAAGAGAAGAGTCAAAACTCTACGTCAGGATGCCTTACCAGAGCGATGAGGAGACTAGGGAGTAAAAAGAATTCCTAAACTCTCCGATATATAATTCCTAAATGACTCAAAACATTTTTCTAGACACAACTCGGCCGCTAAAAACGATCAAGCAATGGGGGCTCCTAAGGTCGGGGAAGGCTCTGATTACCAACTTGTAACACCCTCGATGCGGCTATATCTCCCACGTGTCGAGGCACGACTTAGAGGCATAACCGCATTGAAAGCAATGTCGTAAGTTAGGCAATCTTCACAACATCCCATGTAATATAGATAACAAAAGGGGAGATACATAGTTGGCTTACACTCGCCACGTCAAACAAAGTACATAAATAGCATTACATTAACCAATCACTCATGGCCTGACTACGGTGCCAAAATAGAAGATAAACCCAACATGCGACACGGTCCCGATCACCCCAACTGGGCACCACTACTGATCATCAGGGAAGGACACATAGTAACGGCGTGAGTCCTCGTCGAACTCCCACTTGAGCTCAAGCGCGTCATCTGGAACGGAGTCGTCAGGCCTTGCATCTGGTTTCGAAGTAATCTGTGAGCCACAGGGACTCAGCAATCTTGCACCCTCGCGATCAAGAATATTCAAGCTTATAGGAAAGGCAAGGTAAAATATGTGGAGCTGCAGCAAGCGACTAGCATATATGGTGGCTATCCTGTTCGCAAAAGAGAGCGAGAAGAGGAGGCAAAGCACGAACGAGTAACTAGAGGACAACCTGCGGCAAGCATTACTCCAACACCGTGTTCACTACCCAGACACCGCCGAGAAGAGACCATCACGGTAACTCACACAGTTGATTCATTTTAATTAAGTTAAGGTTCAAGTTATCTACAATCGGACATTAACAAATTCCCATCTGCCCATAACCGCGGGCGCGGCTTTCGAAAGTTCAAATCCCTGCAGGAGAGTCCCAACTTAGCCCATGACAAGCTCTCACGGTTAACGAAGGAATAGACATCCTCCCGAGATATTCCGATCAGACTCGGTATCCCGGTTCTACAAGACACTTCGTCAAGTTAAAACAAATCCAGCAACACCGCCCGAATATGCCGACAAATCCTGATAGGAGCTGCACATATCTCATTCTCAGGGCACACTCAGATGAGACATCCTACGAGTAAAACCAACCCTCAAGTTGCCCCGAGGTGGCCCCGCAGTCTACTCGGTCGGACCAACACTCAGAGGAGCACTGGCCCGGGGGGGGGGGTTTAAATAAGATGACCCTCGGGCTTCGGAAACCCAAGGGAAAAAGAGGCTAGGTGGCAAATGGTAAAACCAAGGTTGGGCATTGCTGGAAAATCTTTAATCAAGGCGAACTATCAAGGGGTTCCCATTATAACCCAACCACATAAGGAACGCAAAATCCGGGAACATAACATCGATATGACGGAAACTAGGGCAGCAAGAGTGGAACAAAACACTAGGCGAGAGGCCGAGCCTTCCACCCTTTACCAAGTATATAGATGCATTAAGATAACAAGATAATATAATGATATCCCAACAAGTAAATAATGTTCCAATAAGGAACGGTCTCCAATCTTCACCTGCAACTAGCAACGCTATAAGAGGGGTTGAGCAAAGCGGTAACATAGCCAATCAACGGTTTGCTAGGACATGGTGGGTTAGAGGTTTGACATGGCAATTTGGGAGGCATGATAAGCAAGTGCTAGGCATCGTAGCATAGGCATAGCAAAAGAGCGAGCATCTAGCAAAGCAAAGATAGTAGTGATTTCGAGGGTATGATCATCTTGCCTGCAAAGTTGTCAGAGTTGACTGGATCCTCGAAAGCAAACTCAACGGGCTCCTCGTTAGCGAACTCGTCTCCCGGCTCTACCCAAACAAGACAAACAAGCAACAAGGACACAATTAACCACGTGCCAACTCAAACAACATGATGCAAAGATGGTATGCTATGCGGGATGCGATATGCGATGCATATGCAAGATTTGACAAGGAACGAATGAACCTGGCCTCAAATTGGAAATCCAAGTTTGCCACTCGAAAGGTGAGAAGAAATCGCTTGAAAACGATATAAAGATCACCGGAATCGGAGTTACGGTTTGGAAATGGCAAGCAATTCAAATATGACCACGTTCTGCGGTATACAACAAGTAGCCATCTAAATGCAACAAGATGAACGTGCTACGGCACTCAAACATGACAACAAAATACATGGCAGGGATCCATTCATGATTATTAACAAAATAGGAACACTGAGCTACGGCCAATTCATCCATTAATAGGTTCAAACAAGCATGGCCAAAATGCATTTGGTAAATAGATTTCAGACTTAGTGAAATTAACACTTGTCTGGAATTTCAGATCAGGTAGCACACTTTGGAGCATGAAAACTATATGCTACAGGACCTCAACATGGCAAAGTAAAGCATGGCATGCAGCTACTCAACGAGCTTAACAAAAGTCCCTTAGTGACCTTGAGCCAAAAGGGATCAGAAAATGCATTTGCGAGTATGTGAACATGGCAAAAACATAATCAGTTCACAGACTTAGTGAAAAACTGGAGCATGCAAATCAGATATCAAGTAGGCATGTTTACGAGCTCGATGCACTCACTACAGAGCTTGTCATGACAATCTAAGGATACACCCATCAAGAATACACATTATACAAGCTAGACATGGCAAAATCGCTAACAAGTAGACAAACTGCCTAGATTCACGAAATAGCAATAGTAGAGCTCGATTGACTCAAGCTAGGGTGCTCCATAATTTCAAACAAAGACATGGATGGATAGAGCACTACAAGATTAACAAAACATCCTTACTGATCATCCTCAAAAAAGGCACGGATCACTAGGAAACAACATGAACATATGGCATAATGAGATAAATAGTCCAAGGACTTGGTGGAAATGCTAAGTCCCTGAAATCAGCAGTAACGAATGCACCACTTTGCAAGCTTGTGCTAGTCACCACACAAATCATAAAAATACATGGGTTGCACCTCTGGATAGATGGCAAAACATATCACAAAACACATGTAGAGCTCAGGGGCATATCATGAACACATTAATCATGGCAAAAATGACAAATATCTAATTGGAGCAGCAGATCTGACAATTATCTCAAATAGCACTCTTCCAACAGCATTTCGGGCATCAATATGAACTCAAATGAAAATGATGCAATGAGATGAAATGATGTGCTCTCTGAGGCGAACATTTTGATATGCTATATGCCCAAAACGGAGCTACGGATGCAAAGTTACGATGCGATGAACAGGGGCAAAATATTTAGGGTTCCGGGGCAAAAGTCAACCGGATCTAGATCTGGGCACTGTAGTAGCACGAGTCTCGAGGTTCGCCAGAAATGGACGTCGCGGTGGCCGGACTTGCCGCGGTCGCCGGAGGGAGAAGACACCGGATCCGGGCGGTGGAGTCGAGGGCGAGGTGGCGGTGACCGGTACCAGCTCGGGCGGCGAGCGGCGCCGCTCGGCCGGGGAAGAGGAGGCGCGGTGGCGCGGTCCGGCGGGTCGGCGTCGACGATGGCGATGGCGGGCGGCGGCCGGAGCTTGAGGCCCGTCGGCGCGGGCGAAAAGACGCGCGGGCGGGCGGCGCGAGGGAGCGGGCCGCGGGGGCCGGCTCCGGGCTCCTGGGCCGCGCGGCGGCGGGGACAGGCGATGTGGGGTGAGAGCGGCGCAACCAATGAGAGGACGCCACGTGAAGGCGGGCGGCTAGCCGGACATGTCCGTCGGCGCGGATTGTGTCCGGCGCGCGAGGAGAGGGAGTAATCTAGGGTTTGCCCGAAAATTTCGGGGAGTGGCCTTTATATACGCATAGGAGGAGCTAGGAGAGTCCAAATGAGGTGCGCTTTTCGGCCACGCGATCGTGATCAAACGCTCTAGATGATGGAGAGGGTTTTGGTGGGTTTTGGGACAAATTGGAGGGGTGTTGGCTGCAACACACAGGAGGCCTTTTCGGTCCCTCGTTTAACCGTTGGAGTATCAAACGAAGTCGAAATGGTACGAAACTTGACAGGCGGTCTACCAGTAGTAAGCCAAGGCCGCTTGGCAAGTCTTGGTCCAATCCGGAAATGTTTAAACCCCACACACGAAAGAAAGGTAGAAATGACTACCGGAGGAGAACGGAGCGCCGGAATGGAAAACGGACATCGGGGAAAATGCTCGAATGCATGTGATGAACACGTATGCAAATGCAATGCACATGATGACATGATATGAGATGCATGACAATGACAACAACACTCGGAGACAAAAACCCAAACCCGAGAAAATAAAATAACTTAGTGCCGGAAACGGCAAGAGTTGGAGTACATATTGGGAAAGTCATATCCGGGGTGTTACAATAGGTTCATGGGCGGAACCCGCAAGTTGTTCAGCAAAACATACATCAAGTGGATTAATAGGATACCCCATTATCACCAAAGGTATCCCACGCAATACATACATCAAGTGTTCTCAACTCCTTAAAGACTCAATCCGATAAGATAAGTTCAAAGGGGAAACTCAATCCATTATAAGAGAGTAGAGGGGGAGAAACATTGTATGATCCAACTATAATAGCAAAGCTCGCGATACCTCAAGATCATACCACCTCAAGAACACAAAGCTACTCCCTCCTCGAACACATAGCTACTGGTACATACCTTTAGCCCCGAGGGAGAACTACTCCCTCCTCGTCGTGGAGAGCGCCAGGATGATGAAGATGGCCACCGGAGGGGGATTCCCCCCTCCGGCAGGGTGCCGGAACGGGTCTAGATTGGTTTTTGGTGGCTACGGAGGCTTCTGGCAGAGAAACTCCCAATCTATTTTGCTCTTCGAAGTTTTTAGGGTATATGTGTATATTTGGGAGGAAGAAGTACGTCAGTGGACCTCTGGGCTATCCACGAGGCAGGGGGCGCGCCCACCCGTGCAGCCCGGGACTCTCCTCGATGCCCATATTGGCTCCTACATATTCTACAAAGAACTTTATCGGTCAAACCACATAACAACATACATTGTTCCCTTTGTCATCGGTATGTTACTTTCCCGAGATTCGATCGTCGGTATCATCATACCTAGTTCAATCTCGTCACCGGAAAGTCTCTTTACTCGTTCCATAATGCACAATCCCGTCACTAACTCATTAGTCACATTGCTTGCAAGGCTCATAGTGATGTGCATTATTGAGAGGGCCCAGAGACACCTCTTTGATACACGGAGTGACAAATCCTAATCTCGATCTATGCAAACAAACAAACACCATCGGAGACACCTATAGAACATCTTTATAATCACCCAGTTACGTTGTGACATTTGATAGCACATAAGGCATTCCTCCGGTATCCGGGAGTTGCATAATCTCATAGTCGAAGGAATATGTATTTGACATGAAGAAAGCAATATCAATAAAACTGAACAATCATTGTGCTAAGCTAACGGATGGGTCTTGTCCATCACATCATTCTCCTAAAGATGTGATCCCGTTATCAAATGACAAGTCATGTCCATGGTTGGAAAACCTTAACCATCTTTGCTCAACAAGCTAGTCTAGTAGAGGCTCATTAGGGACACGGTGTTTGTTTATGTATTCACACATGTACTAAGGTTTCCGATCAATACAATTCTAGCATGAATAATAAACCTTTATCATGAGTAAGGAAATGTAAAATAACAACTTTATTATTGCCTCTAGGGCATATTTCCTTCAGTCTGCCACTTGCACTAGAGTCAATAATCTAGTTCACATCACCATGTGATTTAACACCCATAGTTCACATCACCATGTGAGCAACACCCAAAGAGTTTACTAGAGTCAATAATCTAGTTCACATCACCATGTGAGTTACACCCAAAGAGTACTAAGGTGTGATCATGTTTTGCTTGTGGGAGAGGTTTAGTCAACGGGTCTGTCACATTCAGATTCGTATGTATTTTGCAAATTTCTATGTCTACAATGCTCTTCATGGAGCTACTCTAGCTAATTGCTCCCACTTTCAATATGTATCCAGATCGAGACTCAGAGTCATCCGGATCGGTGTCAAAGCTTGCATCAATGTAACTCTTTACGACGAACTCTTTATCACCTCCATAACCGAGAAATATTTCCTTAGTCCTATTTAGGCACCTAAGGATAATTTTGACCGCTATCCAGTGATCTACTCCTGGATAACTATTGTACCCCCTTGCCAAACTCATGGCAAGGCACATGGTGACCCACAAGTATAGGGGATCAATTGTAGCTCTTTTTGATAAGTAAGAGTGTCGAACCCAACGAGGAGCGGAAGGAAATGACAAGTGGTTTTCAGCAAGGTAATGTCTGCACGTGCTGAAATTGTAAGTAGTAGAGTAGTTTGATAGCAAGATAATTTGTAACGAGCCAGTAACGATAGTAGTAACAAAAGTGCAGCAAGGTAGCCCAATCCTTTTGAGGCAAAGGACAGGCCAAAACGGTTTCTTATGATAAGCAAAGTGTTCTTGAGGGTACACATGAATTTCATCTAGTCCCTTTCATCATGTTGGTTCAATTTGTATTCACTACTTTGATAATTATGTGGGTGGACCGGTGCTTAGGTGTTGTTCTTACTTGAACAAACCTCCTACTTATGATTAACCCTCTCGCAAGCATCCGCAACTATGAGAAAAGTGTTAAGAATAAATTCTAACCATAGCATTAAACTTTTGGATCCAATCGGTCCCTTCTGAAATAGCGCATAAACTGGGGTTTAACCTTCTGTCACTCTCGCAACCCATCATCTAATTGCTACTCCACAATGCATTCCCTTAGGCCCAAATATGGTGAAGTGTGATGTATTCGACATTCACATGACACCACTAAGGGAATCACAACATACATACTATCAAAATATCGAACACATATCAAATTCACATGATTACTTGCAACATGATTTCTCTCGTGACCTCAACAACAAAAGTAACTACTCACAAATGATAATCATGCTCAAGATCAGAGGGGTATTAAATAGCATATTGGATCTGAACATATAATCTTCCACCAAATAAACCATATAGTAATCAACTACAAGATGTAATCAACACTACTAGTCACCCACAAGCACCAATCCATAGTTCCGGTAACAAGATTGAACACAAGAGATGAACTAAGGTTTGAGATGAGATGGTGCTTTTGAAGATGTTGATGGAGATTACCCTCCCCAAGATGATAGAGTTGTTGGTGATGATGATGACAATGATTTCCCCCTCCGGGAGGGGAGTTCCCCCGGCGGAATCGCTCCGCCGGAGGGCAAAAGTGATCCTGCCCAAGTTCCGCCTCGAGATGGCGGCACTCTGTCCCAAAAGTCCTCCCCTTATTTTTTCTAGGTCAAAACGACCTAAATACCAGAAGATGGGCACCGAAGGAGGGCTTGGGTGAGCACAACCCACAAGGGCGCGCATGAGCTCCCTGGTGCGCCCAGGTGGGTTGTGCTCACCTGGTGGGCCCCTCTGGTAGTTATTTGCTCCAATATTCTTCATATGTTTGATAAAAAATCTCCGTGAAGTTTTATCTTGTTTGGAGTTGTGCAGAATAGGTGGCCTGACATAGCTTTTCCAGGTCCAGATTTCCAGCTGCCGGAATTCTCCCTCTTGGTGTATACCTTGCATATTATGAGAGAAAAGGCATTAGAATTACTCCAAAAAGCATTATTATGGATAAAAAATCATAAATAATAGTAAGAAAACATGATGCAAAATGTGTGTATCAGCACACAACAGGTCTGGTACACAGCATGGCATACTTTATAGAACCTATGACTGAGGCATAGGGAATGACTTTCATTCTCTCTCTATATTCTGCCATGGTCGGGTTTTGAGTCTTACTCAACTTCACACCTTGTAACACAAGCAAGAACCGTTTCTTTGACGGATCCATTTTGAACTTCTTTGAAACTTTATCAAGGAATGTGCTTTGTGAAAGTCCAATCAAGCGTCTTGACCTATCTTTATAGATCTCGATGCCCAATATATAAGCAGCTTCACCGAGGTATTTTATTGAAAAATTCTTATTCAACTATCCTTTTAGGCTATCCAGAAATTTTATATCATTTCCTATCAACAATATGTCATCCAGATATAATATCGGAAATGCTACAGAGCTCCCACTCACTTTCTTGTAAATACAGGCTTCACCATAAGTCTGTATAAAACCATATGCTTTGATAACCTCATCAAAGTGTATGTTCCAACTCCGAGATGCTTGCACCAGTCCATAGATGGAAAGATTGAGTTTTCACACATTGTTAGCACCTTTAGGATCGACAAAACCTTCTGGTTGCATCATATACAACTCTTCTTTAAGAAATCCATAAAGGAATGCAGTTTTGACGTCCATTTGCCAAATTTCATAATTATAAATGTGGCAATTGCTAAAAATATTCGGACTGACTTAAGCATCGCTATGGGTGAGAAGGTCTCATTGTATTCAACCCTTGAACTTGTCGAAAAGCTTTCGCGACAAGTCGAGGTTTGTAGATGGTGACATTACCATCAGCATGTGTCTTCTTCTTGAAGATCCATTTATTCTCAATGGCCTGCCGATCATTGGGCAAGTCCACCAAAGTCCACACTTTGTTCTTATAGATGGATCCAATCTCAGATTTCATGGCCTCAAGGCATCTATCGGAATCTGGGCTCATCATAGCTTCTTCATAGTTCGTAGGTTCGCCATGGTCTAGTAACATGACTTCGAAGACAGGATTACCATACCACTCTCGTGTGCAACATGCTCTGTTTGACCTACGAGGTCCAGTAGTAACTGGATCTGAAGTTTCATGATCATCATCATTAGCTCCCTCTCTAGTTGGTGTAGGCATCACGAGAACGAATTTCTCTAATGTGCTACTTTCCAAATTGGGAGAAGGTATAATTAGCTCATCAAGTTCTACTTTCCTTCCAATCACTTCTTTCGAGAGAAACTCCTTCTCTAGAAATGTTCCATTCTTGGCAACAAAGATCTTGCCTCCGAATATGTGGTAGAAAGTGTACCCAACTGTTTCCTTAGGGTATCCTATGAAGACACACTTCTCTAATTTAGGTTCGAGCTTATTAGGCTGAAGCCTTTTGACATAAGTGTCGCAACCCCAAACTTTAAGAAACGTCAGCTTAGGTTTCTTGCCAAACCATACTTCATACGGTGTCATCTCACCGGATTTAGATGGTGCCCTATTTAACGTGAATGCGGCTGTCTCTAATGCATAACCCCAAAACGTAGTGGTAAATCAGTAAGAGACATCATAGAATGCACCATATCCAATAAAGTACGGTTATGATGTTCGGATACACCATTACGCTGTGGTGTTCCACGTGGCGTGAGTTGTGAAACAATTCCACATTGTTTTAAATGAAGGCCAAACTTGTAACTCAAATATTTGCCTCCGCGATCAGACCGTAGAAACTTTATTTTCTTGTTACGATTATTCTCCACTTCACTCAGAAATTCTTTGAACTTTTCAAATGTTTTAGACTTGTGTTTCATCAAGTAGATATACCCATACCTACTCAAGTCATCTGTGAAGGTCAGAAAATAACGATACCCGCCGCAACACTCATTGGGCCGCATACATCAGTATGTATAATTTCCTATAAGTCATTAGCTCACTCCATTGTTCCGGAGAACGGAGTTTTAGTTCTCAAGTATGAAATGATTCATAATCAAGTGATTCCAAAGTCCATCTGCATGGAGTTTTTTCATGCACTTTAAACCAATATGACCTAAACGGCAGTGCCACAAGTATGTTGCACTATCATTATTAACTTTGCATCTTGTGGCATCAATATTATGAATATGTGTGTCAATATGATTGAGATTCAATAAAGCATTCACATTTGGTGTATGACCATAGAAGGTTTTATTCTTGTAAATAGAACACCGATTATTCTTTGACTTACATGAATAATCGTATTGCAATAAACATGATCAAATCACATTCATGCTCAACACAAGCACCAAATAACATTTATTTAGGTTCAACACTAATCCCGAAGATAGAGGGAGTGTGCGATGGTGATCATATCAACCTTGGAATCACTTCCAACACACATCGTCACCTCTCCCTTAACTAGTCTCTTTTTATTCTACAACTCTTGTTTCGAGTTACTAATCTTAGCAACTGAACCGTTATCAAATACCTAGGGGCTACTATTAATACTAGTAAGGTACACATCAATAACATGTATATCAAATATACCTTTGTTCACTTTGCCATCCTTCTTATTTGCCAAGTATTTGGGGCAGTTCCGTTTCCAGTGACCATTTCCATTGCAGTAGAGGCACTCTGTTTCAGGCTTGGGTCCAGCTTTGGGCTTCTTCATGGGAGCGATAACTTGCTTGCCATTCTCCATGAAGTTCCCTCTCCTGCCCTTGCCCTTTTTCTTGAAACTAGTGGTCTTGTTAACCATCAACACTTGATGCTCTTTCTTGATTTCTACCATCGCCGATTTCAGCATTGCGAAGAGCTTGGGAATCATTTTCGTCATCCCTTGCATATTATAGTTCATCATGAAGTTCTAGTAGCTTGGTGATACTGACTAGAGAACTTTGTCAATCGCTATCTTATCTGGAAGATTAACTCCCACTTGATTCAAGCGATTGTAGTACCCAGACATTCTGAGCACATGTTCACTGGTTGAGCTATTCTCCTCCATCTTGTACGCAAAGTACTTGCCAGAGGTCTCATATCTCTCGACACGGGCATGAGTCTGAAATACCAATTTCAGCTCTTGGAACATCTCATGTTCTCCATGGCGTTGAAAATGTTTTTGAAGTCCCGGTTCTAAGCCTAAAGCATGGTGCACTAAACTATCAAGTAGTCATCATATCGAGCTTGCAAAATGTTCATAACATCTGTATCTGTTCCTGCAATAGGTTTGTCACCTAGTGGTGCATCAAGGACATAATTCTTCTATGCAGCAATGAGGATAATCTCAGACCACGGACCCAGTTTGCATCATTGCTACTATCATCTTTCAACTTAATTTTCTCTAGGAACATATCAAAAATATATAGGAGCTATATCACGAGCTCTTGATCTACAATATAGAAATGCAAAACTATCAAGACTAAGTTCGTGATAAATTAAGTTCAATTAATCAAATTACTAAAGAACTTCCACTTAAATAGACAGCCCTCAAGTCATCTAAGTGATACATGACCTAAATCAACTAACCCATGTCCGATCATCACGTGAGATGGGGTAGTCATCAATGGTGAACATCTTTATGTTGATCATATCTCCTATATGATTCACATTCGACCTTTCGGTCTCCAGTGTTCCGAGGCCATGTCTGTACGTGTTAGGCTCGTCAAGTTTAACCCAAGTATTCCGCATGTGAAAAACTGTCTTGCACCCGTTGTATGTGAACATAGAGTCTATCATACCCGATCATCACGTGGTGTCTCCACACGACGAACTATAGCAACGGTGCATACTCAGGGAGAACACTTTTACTGTGAAATTTAATGAAGGGATCATCTTACAATGCTACCACCGTTCTAAATAAAATAAGATGCATAAAGGATAAACATCACATGCAATCAGAATATGTTCATCATCTTGTGCTCTTGATCTCCATCTCCAAAGCAGCGTCATGATCTCCATCGTCACCGGCGCGACACCTTGATCCCCATCGTAGCATCATGGTCGTCTCACCAACTATTGCTTCTACAACTCTTGCTAACTCATAGTGATAAAGTAAATAAATTACATGGTGTATGCATTTCATATAATAAAGAGACAACCATAAGTCTCCCGCCGGTTGTCAGATATCTTACAACACATGATCATCTCATACAATAACGTTTATCACATCATGTCTTGACCATATCACGTCACAACAAGCCCTGCAAAAACAAGTTAGACGTCCTCTACTTTGTTGTTGCAAGTTTTACGTGGCTGCTACGGGATTCTAGCAAGAACGGTTCTTACCTACGCATAAAACAACAACGGTGTTTCGTCAAGTTTGCTGTTTTAACCTTCTTCAAGGACTGACCGTAGTCAAATTTGATTCAACTAAAGTAGGAGGAACAGACACCCGCCAGCCACCTTTATGCAAAACTTGTTGCATGTCAGTCGATGGAACCGGTCTCATGTGCGTGGACATGTAAGGTTGGTCCGGGCCTCTTCATCCCGCAATACCGCCGAATCAAAATAAGATGTTGGTGGTAACCAGTATGACTATCACCGCCCACAACTCTTTGTGTTCTACTCGTGGATACCATATACGCATAGACCTGGCTTTGATACCACTGTTGGAAATCGTTGCATGGAAAACAAAAAAATTCTACGCACACGCAATGATCTATCCATGGAGATGCATAGCAACAAGGGGGAGAGTGCGTCTATGTACCCTCACAGACCGTAAGCGGAAGCGTTTAGCAATACGGTTCATGTAGTCGAACTTGTTCGCGCTCCAACCTATCAAGTACCGAACACAGGACACCTCCGTGTTCTACACATGTTCGGCTCGGTGATGCCCCTCACCTTCTTGATCCATTAAGACGTCCAGGTAATAGATGAGCTCCATTAGCATGACGGCGTGGTGACGGTGATGATGATGTGATCTCTGCAGGGCTTTGCCTAAGCACTACGAAAATATGACCGAGGGAGTAAACGGTGGATGAGGGGGCCGCACACGGCTAAGACAATGGTGTGTCCTTGTTTGGCGCCCCTCCCCACATATATATAGCTGGGAGGGGAGGGGAGGCCGCCAGGTGCCCCCTAGGTCTGTCCACCGGCCCCTAGGGCATCTGCCTTGCCCAGTGCCCCCTTTCCTTGTATAAACAAGGAGGAAGGAAAGAGGGGGAGAGGGAAGGAAGGGGCAGTCCTACTCCACACTTGCTTGCCCTCCCCTCTTTCCTTCTCTTACTCATTGGCCTAGCTTGTTGTAACGCCCGGGTAATCAAGCTACAGTAATTCCACGCAAATGGTGCCATGTCACCACGGTTACCGTTGCTAATCTACCGTTAGTTCAAAACCGAGTCAAATTCAAATTTAAAATAAAGTTAAATAATAAAAGTTTTCAAAAGTTAAAACAAAAATGTTTGGGCGGTGCCATAATTTGCATATGTAATTCTGATGTAGTAAACACATTTGTATAAAGTGCCTAAGTATTTTAAAATGAAATAAAACAGAAAAAGAAATAAAAGAAAAGGAAATACAAAAGTAGAAGACCAATAAAAAAGAAAAGAGAAAAGCCCCCCCCCCCTCCCGCTGGGCCAAGTGGCCCAGCTGGCCTCCACCGGCCCAACCGGCCAGCCCACCCCACTCCCTTAACCCCCCTGGCACCCAAACCCTATCCGACACCCACCCACTCCCCCATGTCGTTCCCCTCCTTCCCCCCGATCCAGATCGGATTGGGGCTCGCACGCGCGCGCCTCGGAGCCCAACGACCCCGCCGCCTGGATCGACGCCGCCTCGACCTCATCTCGTCCCTGACGGCCTACCACCCCATCACCGTCGTCTCCGACCTCCACCTCATGCCCCACTGCCCTTTTCCCTATGACCCCCCCCGTGAGGCCTCATCTCCTCCTCTCCCCTGCCCCCGTGCGCACGTACGTGCACGCGCTCTCACGCCGCTGCTGCTCACGCGCGTGGCTGACGTTTCCTCCCCCGTGACACGCTCACCGCACCCGTGCCACGGCTCAACAGTGCGCGCCCGCGCCCAGCTCGCATCGCCGCGCTTCGCTTGCGCAGCCGCCACACCCGCCTCTGTAGGCCCGCGCGCCACCCGCCGGCCTCGCCCACATGCATCTGCCAGCCGTCCCGAGCCCCGCCCCGCACTGGACACACCGGTGCTCCGCGCCCCACCTTCATCCACTCGCTCGCGCCCCTGCTGCTTCGCTCCTGCGCCGCCGTTGCGCTCCGCCGCTCATCCAGCCTGCCGATGCGCTCCCGTGGCCGCCCCGCACCTCTAGCCTTCTCCCCATGGTCGCCATGGCCTCGCGACGCCCTCGCCGCGTCCTCGGCTGCCGCTCTGGACGCGCCCGCGCCTCGATCCCGACCAGCCCGTGCGCCTCCATGGCCCCGCGTGCGCCTGCTCCCTCCACTCGCCACTGCACCGCCCGTCGTGGCTCCGGCCGGCCGGCCGCGCCTTGACCGGGCCCCTGCCTGCAGCCGCACCCGCCGGCATGCTCCCTGTTGGCCGGTGGCCTCGCCCCGCACCTGGGAACAGCGCGCCTCGAGCACGCGCCCGTTCTGGCGCCTGCCTCACCCGACCCGCTAGGCCTCTGGGCCATAGACAAACGGGGCCCACCCCCGTGTGAACGAAAATGAAAAAAAGGTTTAAAAAATGAATAATAAATTAATTAATTAATATT
The DNA here is from genome assembly GCF_018294505.1 of Triticum aestivum. Classification (NCBI taxonomy): domain Eukaryota; kingdom Viridiplantae; phylum Streptophyta; class Magnoliopsida; order Poales; family Poaceae; genus Triticum; species Triticum aestivum. Next base: position 703,102,188 of record NC_057812.1, on the reverse strand, counting down.
GATTAATTAAACTAATTAATCATAATTAAGATTAACCAAATAACTAATTAACCTAACTGCTGTTAGTAAATTAAATATTCAATAATAGTGGGGCCCACCGCCCCTAATTAATCCTGATTAGGTTAATTAAACTGGATAATTAAATGTGTCACTAACAGGTGGGACCCACCTGTCAGGTTGACTAGGTCAACTGCTGATGTCATGCTGACGTCAGCAAATTCTATTCTGGACAATGTTGATTTATTTAATTAAATAAATCCTAAAAATGATTTAAATCTTTTAAAATTAATATAAAATAAACCGTAGCTCGGATAGAAAAACTTTGTACATGAAAGTTGCTCAGAACGATGGGATGAATCCAGATACGCAAGCCGTTCGTCCGTCACGCATCCCTAGCATAGCGAACACGCAACTTTCCCCCTTCGGTTCGCCTGTCCGAAAACGCGAAACACCGGGGATATTTTCCCAGATGTTTCCCCCCTTCACCGGTACCACCTCATACCGCATTAGGGCACACCTAGCATCACGCTTTGTCATGTCATGCATCGCTATGCATCTGTTTGCTTAATATTTATTGTTTCTTCCCCCTCTTCTCTTGCTAGACACCGAGACCGACGACACGGCTACCCAGTACGACTAAAGTGTTGACGACCCCTCACTCTTGCCAGAGCAACCAGGCAAGCCCCCCCCTTGATCACCAGATATCGCCTACTCTCCTCTATACTGCTTGCATTAGAGTAGTGTAGCATGTTACTGCTTTACGTTAATCCTATTCTGATGCATAGCCTGTCATTGTTGCTACAACTGTTGATACCTTACCTGCAATCCTAAATGCTTAGTATAGGATGCTAGATTATCATCAGTGGCCCTACATTCTTGTCTGTATGCCATGCTATACTATCGGGCCGTGATCACTTGGGAGGTGGTCATGGGTATATACTTATATATAATATATGATATTTGTGGTGACAAAAGACGGGTCAGCTCGAGGAGTACCCGCGGTTGATTCACGAATTGGGGGCTGGAAGGACATACTTTCCCGACAGCCCTCTGTGTGGATCTTTATGGCGAAGCAACAGGGCAGGTTGAGACCACCTAGGAGAGAGGTGGGCCTGGCCCTGGTCGTCGTTCGCGGTTATTCTAAGATAACACGTTTAACGAGATCTTGGTATTTGATTTGAGTTTGGCCACTGGCCAATACGCACTAACCAACTACGCGGGGACAGTTATGGGCACTCGACGTCGTGGAATCAGCCGAAGCCTTTGTGACGTCAGCGACTGAGCGGCGCGTGCCGGATTGGACCGTAAGCCTGCTCTTGTATTAAGGGGGCTAGTTCTGCTTCCGGCCGCGTTCGCAACGTTTAGGTGTGCAAAGGGCGATGGGCCCAGACACCTATGCCATAGGATTTAGACCGGCATGCTGACCTCTCTGTTGTGCCTAGGTAGGGCTGCGACGTGTTGATCTTCCGAGGCCGAGCATGACCCAGAAAAGTGTGTCCGGACAAATGGGAACGATCTTGTTGGGAAATGTGGTGCAACACTGCAGGGAAGTTAATCTATTCGAATAGTCGTGATCTTCGGTAACAGGACGACTTGGAGTTGTACATTGACCTTATGACGACTAGAACTGGATAATTAATAAAACACAACCTTCCAAGTGCCAAATACAACCGGTGATCGCTCTCTCACAGGGCGACGAGGGGAGGATCATTGGTTAGGATTATGCTATGCGATGCTACTTGGTGAACTTACCATCTACTCTCTTCTTCTGCTGCAAGATGGAGGTTCCCAGAAGCGTAGTCTTCAAAAGGACTAGCTATTTCCTCTTACTCCGGCATTCTGTAGTTCAGTCCACATATGATACCCTTAATCCATTTGATACCAATGCATACATATGTAGTGTAGCTCCTTGCTTGCGAGTACTTTGGATGAGTACTCACGGTTGCTTTGCTTCCCTTTTCCCCTTTCCTATATCCGATTGTTGCGACCAGACGTGGGAGCCTAGGAGCCAGACGCCACTATCGATGACGACTACTACTACTCCGGAGGTGCCTACTACTACGTGCAGCCGCTGACGACGACCAGGAGTAGTTTAGGAGGATCCCAAGGAGGAGGCCTGCGCCTCTTTCGGTCTGTATCCCAGTTTGTTCTAGCCTTCTTAAGGCAAACTTGTTTAACTTATGTCTGTACTCAGATATTGTTGCTTTCGCTGACTCGTCTATGATCGAGCTCTTGTATTCGAGCCCTCGAGGCCCCTGGCTTGTAATATGATGCTTGTATGACTTATTTTATTTGTAGAGTTGTGTTGTGATATCTTCCCGTGAGTCCCTGATCTTGATCGTACAAGTTTGCGTGTATGATTAGTGTACGATTGAATCGGGGGCGTCACACTTGTATAGGGGCAGTCCGGCACCTTGTGGGCTGGTGTGTTCCATCTCTTGGCCCATAAGGCCCATATCTTTGCCGTGGGTGCCCGAAAGTCCTTTCCGGTGACCCGATAAGTACCCGGTACCCTCCGAAACACTTTCGGTGTCTGAATACCATCGTCATATATATCAATATTTACCTCTGGAACATTTCGAGACTCCTCGTCATGTCCATGATCTCATCCGAGACTTCGAACAACATTCGGTTACCAAATCACATAACTCACATAACACTATATCGTCAATGAATGTTAAGCGTGCGGACCCTACGGGTTTGAGAACTATGTAGACAAGACCGAGACACCTCTTCGGTCAATATCCAATAGCGGAACCTAGATGCCCATATTAGCTCCTACATATTCTACGAAGATCTTTATCGGTCGAACCGTTATGACAACATACGTAATTCCCTTTGTTTATCGGTATGTTACTTGCCCGAGATTCGATTGTCAGTATCTTCATACCTAGTTCAATCTCATTGCCAGCAAGTCTCTTTACTCATTCCGTAATACATCATCTCGTGATTAACTCCTTAGTCGTTTGCTTGCCAGCTTATGATGTGTACTACCAAGAGGGCCCAGATATACCTCTCTGAAACTCAGAGTGACATGTAGAGTATCTTTATAATCACCTAGTTATGTTGTGACATTTGATAGCACACAAGGCATTCCTCCAGTATCCGGGAGATGCATAATCTCATAGTCGAAGGAATATGTATTTGACATGAAGAAAGCAATAGCAATAAAACTGAACGATCATTATGCTGAGCTAACAGATGGGTCTTGTCCATCACATCATTCTCCTAATGATGTGATCCTGTTATCAAATGATAACTCATGTCCATGGTTACGAAACCTTAACCATCTTTGATCAACGAGCTAGTCTAGCAGAGGCTCACTAGGGACATGATGTTTGTTTATGTATTCACACATGTATTAAGGTTTTCGATCAATACAATTCTAGCATGAATAATAAACCTTTATCATGAATAATAAAATATAAAATAACAACTTTATTATTGCCTCTAGGGCATATTTATGTCAGTTTAGGGCGCCAAGTGGAAGGCCTTACTTCCTTTGTAGATCTGTTATTATTATACATGAATAGGTGACAAGAGTATTTCGTGGCTAAATGAGCTATATCCTTTGGGCTATAATACTTGAATCAAGGGTCCAGATAGGCCAAGCGCCTCCATAAGAAGCATCAGAAGGCGTCCCTCCGCCAAATAGAAAGCGGCCAATGAACAAGCCGTCCATTCCCTATGACACTGAGAAGCCAGGTAGGGCGCTAGATGGCCAAAGCCCATGACGACAAGGGTCCAGGTAGGCCTAGCGCCTATGCATCTAGGCATGCCAAGACCTTCCATGTCTATATTAGGGCGGGAAAAGCCCCTCCTCGTCCGGGAAGGTGAAGACTGTCGGTGTCAAAACCGGCGGATCTCGGGTAGGGGGACCCGAACTTTGCGTCTAAGGTTGATGGTAATAGGAGACAGGGAACACAATGTTTACCCAGGTTCGGGCCCTCCCAATGGAGGTAAAACCCCACGTCCTGCTAGATTAATATTGATGAGTATGGGGGTCACAAGAGTCGATCTACCATGAGATCGTAATGGCTAAAACCCTAGAAGTCTAGCCTATGTGATTATGATTCTCTATCTCTGGACTAAACCCTCCGGTTTATATAGATACCCAGGGGGACTAGGGTTGTACAAAGTCGGTTACATAGAAAGCAATCTTCATATTGGGACGCCAAGCTTGCCTTCCACACGAAGGAGAGTCCCATCTGGACACGGGTTAGAGTCTTCAGTCTTGCATCTTCACAGTCCATCAGTAGGGCCCACGTACCATAGTCCGGACACCCGAGGACCCCCTAATCCAGGACTCCCTTAGTAGCCCCTGAACTAGGCTTCAATGGCGAGGTGTATGGCGCATAAATTGTCTTTGACATTGGAAGGCGGGTTCCTTCTATGAACACTCCAACATAGTCTTCGGACGCAACGAACGTGTCCGGCTCTGCAAAACAAATACCACACACCACCGCAGAGGAAATAATATTTTGCGAGTCCAATTTGCTGACAATTTTTCTGTGATGTTATATTATGTCACCACGTGGTTATTATATCGAACTGTTTTTTTCGCTTGTCGTTCTTCGTTTGGAGACACAGTTTCATTGGCACGTCTTGTCGATGTAGAGATCGTGTCCCCTTATTGCGGGATCCTCATCAACATGGGCGTGGGTATTCCAACCATCCGCTTGGCATGATTCCTTAAGAATAGGAAGGTTTCAAGGTCGAAGAGGAGGTGTTCAATATTTATTACCTTTATAAAGGGAATAAGGCCCATTTGGCTTCTTTATGTCAACCCTTTCCTCATCCTCTCCAACCTCGAGCTCCAACGTCGATGGTTTCGATTGTTTCAAGCTTCCAGACATGGCTAGCCCTGTCCTCAAGGTTGGTGGGTGCCTTCCTCCGTCATAGAGGAGGACATCGCGAAGCTCCATGCGTCCAGATACCTGACCGCGGAAATCCCCTACAGGCTTCCTGCTCAAGGGCAGGTTATTCCTACTCCCAGATCCAGTGAGAGGTTCATATTCATACCCCTTTGTTCGAGGGCTTATGTTCTATTACGGGCTAGATTTTCAGGATCTATCTCCGGACTCCTTCCTTCACATCTCGACGGTCATTATCACGTGCGAGGCTTTCCTCCATATTCCCCCACACTTGGACTTGTGGCTTAAGACCTTTAATGTGAAACCAAAGGTAATCGACGGGGGACGAGCAGAGTGCGGTGGTGCTACAATGTGCAAAGTTATCAACGCTCCCAGGCTAAACGGATCATTCATAGAATCTTCCAACTTATGGCAGCGGGAGTGGTTTTACATCACTGAACCCCGTGGCACCAAGTGGGCAGCTATACCTACGTTCTGATCTGGCCCTCCAATTCAGCTCGCATCATGGGTCAATAAGGGGTTAGACTGGGGATCAACCGATGAAGTGCATACTCTACATAGCCGCATCTGGAGTCTCCTTGAGAAGGACACCGAACTCATCAACGTGATTCAAGTAATACTAGTCCGTCGGGTCCTCCCATGCCAAAGACGGCCCCTTCGTATGGGGGAGTTTAATCTAGAAGGACCACGAACCCTTCAACACTTCTTCGGTGCGACACACAGAGGAATGTGGAAGTTATTTTTCGAGAAACGAAAACAGTGGCCGGATACTACAGAGGACGTCGGCCTTGACTACAACCATCCGGATACCTCGGTAATCACTTGACTCTCAAATACAGCTTAGATACGCACCTCATAATAAGATGCTCATACGTCCATTTTGCATCATGCTTTTATATCAATATTTATTGCATTATGGACTGTTATTTCACTTTATGTCACAATACTTATGGCTATTCTCAATATTTTACAAGGTTTACATAAGGAGGGAGAATGCCGGTAGCTGGAATTTTGGGCTGGAAAAGGAGCAAATATTAGAGACCTATTCTGTCCAACTCCAAAAGTTCTGAAACTCCATGGAACATTTTAAAACAAATAAAGAAAAAATCCTCGCAAAAGATGAGGGTGCGGGGTGCCCCCCCTAGGGCGTGCCCCTACCTCGTGGGCCCCCTTCTGGCTCTCTAACGTCCATCTTCTCCTATATGAGGTCTTTCGATGAGAAAAAAATAGGAAGGAACTTTTCGGGATGAGACTCCGCGCCACGAGGCCCAACCTTGGCGGATCCAATCTAGAGCTCCGACAGAGCTGTTCTGCCGGGGATACTTCCCTCTGGGAGGGGGAAATCATCACCATTGTCATCACCAACGCTCCTCTCATCGGGAGAGGGAAATCTCCATCAACATCTTCACCAGCACCATCTCATCTCCAAACCCTAGTTCACCTCTTATATCCAATTCTTGTCTCAAAGTCCGGGATTGGTGCTAGTAGGTTGCTAGTAGTATTGATTACTTCTTGTAGTTGATGCTAGTTAGTTTATTTGGTGGAAGATCATATGTTCAGATCCTATATGCATATTATTACCCCTCTGATTATGAACATGAATATGCTTTGTGAGTAATATGTTTGTTCCTGAGGACAAGGGAGAAGTCTTGCTATGAGTAGTCATGTGAATTTGGTATTCGTTTGATATTTTGATAAGATGTATGTTGTCTAGCCTCTAGTGGTGTTATGTGAACGTCGACTACATAACACTTCACCATTATTTGGGCCTAGAGGAAGGCATTGGGAAGTAATAAGTAGATGATGGGTTGCTAGAGTGACAGAAGCTTAAACCCTAGTTTATGTGTTGCTTCGTAAGGGGCTGATTTGGATCCATATGTTTCATGCTATGGTTAGGTTTACCTTCATACTTTTGTTGTAGTTGCGGATGCTTACAATAGAGGTTAATCATAAGTGGGATGCTTGTTCAAGTAAGAACAGCACCCAAGCACCAGTCCACCCACATATCAAATTATCAAAGTATCGAATGTGAATCATATGAACGTGATGAAAACTAGCTTGACGATATTCCCATGTGTCCTCGGGAGCGCTTTTCCTATTATAAGAGTTTGTTCCAGCTTGTCCTTTGCTACAAAAGGATTGGGCCATCTTGCTGCACTTTATTTACTTTTGTTACTTGTTGCTCGTTACAATTTATCCTATCACAAAACTATCTGGTACCACTTATTTCAGTACTTGTAGAGAATACCTTGCTGAAAACCACTTATCATTTCCTTCTGCTCCTCGTTGGGTTCGACACTCTTACTTATCGAAAGGACTACGATAGATCCCCTATACTTGTGGGTCATCAGATGCTGAGAAAACCATCTTCTTCCATGGCTAGAAAAAGAAGGTAGAGCGAATCAGGTGTTTGGCTCCTCTTCTCGAAGACTCAACTAGTCCCATTCTAACAAGGATGCTGGTCCCGGCGCCACACCAGGCGTCGGTGGAAGAGGAGAATGAGGAGAGCGGAGGAGCCAAAGGTGGCTTCCATCCTAAAGGCAAACCACACACTGTGTCCGGGAAGACTAGGGCTCCCTCTTCCGAAGACAAAAGAGAAGGAGAAGCTGACATCCCTTCTTCCTATGGTAAGAAAAGGGCCGCCTCCGAGAGTTGGGAGGTAAGGGCTCCTAAGGGGCAAAACACCCCTATCGGGTGGTTCAGGCTCGGAAGGTGTCGTTGTCGCACAATCCCTTCGTAAGGACAAGCCTCCAGCCGAATCTTAAGTGAACATAGATATTTTAAACATAAGCCGTTCCTTTTTTCTTTGCAAAGGTAACGTCTAGAATATGCGTTTTGTAGTCCGGCACACACTCTTGCTCAACAATCCTCCTCCTCGGGAGACCTTCTACCGGAGATGATGGAAAGCAAAACAGCTCCACAAGCTTCCTCGCCTAACAGGGCGGACGACGTCGAGGTGTCGTCCCGGAGGGTCTCTCCAGATCAGGGGATAATGGAGCCAACACCCCAAGGTGAAACTTCGGCTGCCCAGGGTCCGAAGTGTGCATTCCCTACAAGCGTTAACAATAAAAGCTCCGGACTATCTGGTTTAGAGCCGGAGATGACTTGAGGGTGGAGTAGACATAGCCTTTCAAAGGGAGTCCATACTGCCATAGCTGCTTCCGGGAATCCGGATGCGCCAGATATACTGATGGACATGTTACGGTATTTGTCAATATCAGAGGAGCATCGTACCTTGATGGGTACGGTGGTTGAGAGGATTTTGTCCGCGAAAAGAGGATTGAATGAAGCCTTCATGGGCCTGCTAAGAGGCTTTGAGGTATGTAATGTTATATTTTCGATTGTGCTCTATACGCAAAAGGCACCTGTGTATAGATAGTAGCCCCTGAGACTCTGGTTGGCGCCCAAAGGTAGGCAATCAGAGGATCGAAAAAGATGTCCTCAAGTAATAATCTTAATGACTGGAAACACGGGCTGTTACCTCCATGACGACTGCCAATGCTACAGAGGTTGCATGTCTGGAGCATAAGCTTGATGTGCCGGATAACGACATCACGCTTATTAACAGGAGACTCGACAAGGCGCAAGGTATGTGTTAGAGTATGTATAGCAACATGAGAACGAACCTAGAATTATGATCTAAGACATGCGTATCTACAGATGGTGCTGCCGCGGTTGAGACCCTTCGGGCTGAACTTGCCCGAGCCAAGGAGCAAGGTCGGATGAGTAATGTGGCTGCCAAGAAGGCAGCTGATGAGTTAGAAGCCGGATAGGCTGCTCATCGCCAGTCTGAAGAGAGAATGGCCACTATGGCGCGCGAGCTGAAGGAAGCCATTGTCCGGTGTGAATTCCTCGAGAAGGATAGCAAGGCCAAAGCAGCCGATCTTGAAAAGGCAGTACAAGAGGCAAGAGAAGCACGATGTGAGTCTAGAGCGGCTCGGGAAGAGATCCGACAAGTTGGGCAGATAGCGGCTAGTAAGCCTTTCTTATTGCAGACTAAGTTCAGCAATCTGAAGTATGCCCCGTTTAATCAAATGTGGAGCTCCCTAGACGCCTTTTTGGACTTGTCGAAGAGTGCCTCCGATGCGGCCCAGTTTTACGAAGCGCAGGAAGGGCATGCAACAGAGAAGCTTTTTTGGTCACAATTCGGCACGCCGAAGCGCCCACTATTGCTGAACGAACAGACGGCCCAGTGGGCCGAGCTCCACAAGATATCCGGTTCTACCATGAAGGGCGTCGTAGTCCGGCTGTGGCCGACTGAGCCAGTTCCGAAGAGTTATTTTGGTTTGGTACAGCGACTAGGTGATGTGGTGCCGGGTATCGATGTTGTTAAGCCGTCCACGTGCATTGAAGGTGCACGGATGGCCCTTGCCTGTGTGAAGACGTACTGGGCGAAGATGAAGGCCACCGATGTTGCAGCAAAAAGTCCACCCAAGGGCAAGGAGCATCACATGCCAGAGTATTATTTTGAGGATGTCTTAGAGGGAGCCGACTTGATAGAGGGTCAGTGCTCGAAAGAGATGATGTTCTAGTGAAATGTATTGAAATTGTAAAAACAATATTATTATATTTTAAGATTATGCCTAGAAGTTGTGGCTCCTCCTGTGCGGCCATTTTTGTATAATCTGAAAGTTTCCCAATCGTTGGCTTCAGCCCCCTCACATAAAATACGGGGGTGTTCGGAAAAGCACTTGATCACTCTTGATCCAAGTCTTGGTCCGTGAAGGAGGTGTCAATGCGGCGAACTAGGAAATTGGACTATAGGGCTTTAGCACTTTCACTTAGCCATTGGAGTTTGACGGTGGGTCTACGATATAGCATCTGGTATGTACGCAGTTATCCGAATACGGTGCGTTACATGAGTGACCAGAAGAACGGTCCTTCGTGCAATACGGAAGGCATCGCGAAAGATTCTAATAAGTCATCGAGTGGTTGACCAGCTGTCACCACATCATGACAGTCAGTTATCGGCTTTCTCTACTTAGGTGCTCATCCGGATAAACCGGGACACAATCGCGGTAGTTCTCCCATTACTACCCTAGCCGATATAGAGGACCGTAAGGTAGTAAGCACAGGAGCCGGGAAACCCAACTATTGACCAAAAACATGTTTCAGAGCTGATGCATATAAGGCCAAACTCACGACACCGAAGTGTGCTATAAAGCTGTTCGGACTTGTCGGCAATTCTTTTGTTCCCATATCGAGCCCCTGGCAACCCGTGCCGAGGTGCGAGTGTGAAAAAACCGGAGAAACTCATTTTTTATAGAAAAAGCGAATACTGGATATGGATTATGTTTACTGGGATCTGATCGATATGTCAAATGCCATTTTACAAATAATAATGCCATGACCCGGGCTATTTGACATGCCGGTGGTCGAAGGCTGAGGGAGAAGGCACTTTACACGCTCAAAATAGAGAGCGCGGTCTACAAAATTATTTGGACCTACTTTCGCACGTCTGCGCCGCCTTGCCTCGGTTAAAGGATTCCTTTAATAGGAACAACCTTGGGGTAAGTGTATGAAGCCGAACTCCGAAAGAGTCTATGAGATGACCAATATTTTGCGTCACCTATGATAAGATAAAAATATATAGTTAGAAATTTAACGGAGGAAATGGTAGTGCTTGTAGGCTTCCCCGTATTGTGCCTGAGTCGATGGCCAGGGTATTTTAAGTGCATAGTTATGCTTGTGCGGTATAAACTTCTCGTGATTGTGAGGAGAACGACGGAGGTTGAACTGCTAATCCTGCTCTGAGACCGATTGGTTCCATTTAATGGAAACCGGCGACTTAATGGCTGGTGAGTTGTGCGGCTTGACGAGGCCGCTTCGCGCTTTGTCTGTAATGGCCGTAGTACAATCCCCTGTACGGAAGGAGTGTCCCGTATTTCCGTTTATCGTTATGACGCCGCGCGGACTGGGCATTTTAAGTTTTGCGAGGGCGTAGAATGGGACCGCATTAAATCAAGCAAAAGTGGTATGCCCTAGAAGTGTGTGGTTGCCACTGTGGGACGGGGCAATATCAAAGGTCAAGCCCTCACATCAGAAGTTCTTTGGCAAACCGAAAATGACTTCCAGTGTGACGGAGCCCATGCAGTGATCTTCTACGCCGGGTACTACTCCTTCGTGGATTGTTGTGGTGGGTTTTATTCTAGAAGGATAAATGCCCATTTTGTGGACAGTGTCTTGGTACAGTAGATTAAGGCTACTGCCGCCGTCCATAAGGACTTTCGTGAGATGGAACCCATCAATAATTGGCTCGATGATCAGAGCTGTCGATCCTTCGGGACGGGTATGACTAATTTTTGGGGGAACCCGATCTATGGCGTATGTGTCCCGTAGTGCGCGCGTGTGCTTCCCTGTAGGGGTGTGCGTCGCATATACCATATTTACGGTTTTCACTTCGGGGGGGGGGGGGGGGATTGCTTCTGAACCTCGGTATTCGGCTGGCGAGTCTCTTCGTCATCGCTGTCATTGGGCGGCCCCTTCCCCTTGTGTTCGGCTTTTAGCTTGCCGGATTGTTTGAAGAACCAACATCTTCTGTTAGTATGAGTAGCTGGTTTATCGGGGGGTGCCATGAATCTGACAGGGCCGATCCAATATCTTATCGAGGTTGGATGGTCCATCTTTATTTGCCTTGGATGGATTTTCCTGTTGACCGGGCTTGGAGCCACTGAATCCGGCGTTAACTGCTGTGTCTTGTGTTATTTTATCATTATTAAGATGCTTGTGTTTGGCTTTTCGTTGCCGTCTCGGACTTTGGAAGTGCCCGGGTTGTTGGCGCCGTTGCTCCTACGAGCGAGCCAGCTGTCTTCTCCCGTGCAAAAGCGGTCATTAGAGCGGTAAGGGTTGTCATGGATTTTGGTTTTTCTTGACCGAGGTGGCGAGCGAGCCATTCATCCCGGACGCTGTGTTTGAAGGCTGCGAGGGCTTCGGCGTCCGGACAATCGACAATTTGGTTCTTTTTAATTCAGAACTTAGTCCAGAGCTATCTGGCTGACTCTCCGGGCTGCTGAATGATGTGACTTAAGTCATCGGCATCTGGTGGCGGAACATATTTACCTTGGAAATTATTGCGAAAGGCGTCTTCCAGGTCTTCCCAGCTGCCAACGGAGTTCTCTGGAAGGCTGTTTAACCAGATCCGAGCTTGTCCCTTTAGTTTTAGTGGTAGGTATTTAATGGCATGGAGATCATCATCGCGGGCCATATGAATGTGAAGAAGAAAGTCCTCGATCCACACTGCGGGGTCTGTTGTCCCATTGTATGATTCGATGTTTACGGGTTTAAACCCTTCTGGGAATTCATGCTCCATTACTTCGTCGGTGAAGCAAAGTGGGTGAGCGGCGCCTCTATATCGTGCCACGTCACGACGTAGCTCGGATGGAGTCCTTCTGCGGTTCTCGGCCCGGGCATGAGTATGACTATTGCGTCTGGCTAGATGGCCGTTATCGCGTGTCGGGGCACGTCCTCGTGATCCATAGATCAATCTGTTCTGACCTACTCTATTGTCCAAGTCCTGCCGTAGGTCATATTTGTGTCCCCGAGCTGTTTTATCTCTGCCTTTACGGTGAGGTAGGGCAGGCTAGTGTTCTTCTTGAGTTGCCGCTTTATCCCTTCCACGTGCTGGTCGGTCAGCCGCATTGCACGATGATGGTACGGGCACCAGTGCCTCGTCATCGAACTGAGGTAGCAATTTGCGCTTTGGGTAACTTTTGGCTGGGTGCTTGAGGCTGTATTCCTCGCCTGCCAGGACATCAGTCCACCTATCATTGAGTAGATCTTGATCAGCTTGAAGATGTTGTTGTTTCTTGTTCAGGCTCCTTGAAGTGGTTATTAGCTGGCGCTTGAAGCGTTCCTGCTCGAGAGGTTCCTCAGGCATGATAAAATCCTCAGTGCCGAGGCTCGCCTCATCCTCGGAGAGCGGAAGATAATTACTGTCCTCCGAGTCTTCATGCGTGGCCTGTTCATCAGGGCTAACTTGCCCGTCTTCCCGTTCATCTTGTTCGGAAGTTGCCTCAATGGAGTCTTCATTGTCTTCGGCACCGTCTGGAGTGTTATCTTCTCCTGTGCCAGTGTTGCTGTCTTTGTTGCGGCGTGACTTAGAGCGGCACCGCTGACGCTGGCTCTTTGGTTGTATCTCGAGAGGTTTATCCTCAACTGGATCTTCCTTGTCATCGCTGTTATTCTCTTTTGGTGTATCCACCATGTATACGTCATACGAGGAAGTGGCCGTCCAGTGTTCGGCAAACAGCGGGTTTTGGGCCTCTTCTTCTCCGGCATGGTCGTCCATATTGCGATGTCATCGGAGCCGTAATCGAGCATGTCACTTAAGTCTTCGACAGTGGCTATTAAGTGGGCGGTGGGTGTGTAGCGACCTGACCCAAAATGGATCGAAGTCTCTGTGCTTAAGTGTCATCCTTGGATCGGTATGCTGACACACACAGTACTCGAGGAATTATAACAGAGTTCAATCACACTTTATTACATCGAGATCCTCAAAAGAGTATTTATTACAATAACATGGCCAAAGGCCATCTAAATAAAAATAACCGCGGAAGCTTCAAAGGTAAATGAGTCCGTCCAACTCCACGGCAAACTGAGTGCAAAACAACGACCTATCGCACCTTTAATCCCCATCAGAAAAGTCTGCAACATGAGATGTTGCAGCCGTGTAGATCAGCACATGGAATATGCTGGCAATTTCACACCATAGAATAATAATAAATGAAAATACTATCTTTATATGCAAATTTAGCTGGTGGAGTCTCTAAGTTTTATTTTGCATGAAGCTAATTTTACCCTACAACAAAGGAATACATTTTTTTACTACTAAATTAAAATGCCATTATTGAGAAGGTTCCTCCAACTCAATCCCAAAATTCCCAAGTTATTAGTAACCCAATAATTTCATTAAATAGAGTGATGAGATCAACCAATAATTCACTTCTAGATACTCAAGTTGTTCATAACCGGGGGCACGGCTAATCATGATTAGTTTGTACACTCTGCAGAGGTTTGCGCACTTTTCCCCACAATACTCGACCACCTCCATGATCGTAAGATCAAGACATAGACTTTCAGAAGCATTTACCCTTAACCCTAGGTAGACCGGTACACCTACTTTCCCCTACATCAGCTAGTCTACCACGGAAAGAGGTCACACAACTTACTCAACTATGCCAGAGCCCATAATGGCTTGTGGATGCACACGGAAGTTTCTATGCATGAAATATCTTATGATCCCTTTGAGCCTGGGTGGCGGACCTAGGGTAATCACACGGGTACTCCGGGATTCCCCCTGGGCAAGCACTGGTTACTCCAGGTGCCCCAAACAATCCACCCAGATGTTTATTAAAGTTGCCACCTTAAGTTATCCCAAATTATTATCTCTCGCAACTTGCATCAATCACACATACCAATCCCCGTCTACGACCATGGCTAAGCAATATATGACATAACGAATATTCCTAGGGTGATCAAAGGTCATAGGTTCCTACCACATGAACTACATAGGATAACCACATGTTCCCAATCCTACTCATGCAATCTTCGAGGGTTAAACTAATGCATAGTAAGAACTGGGTATTGAAAATTATGATCAAAGTGTGAACTTGCCTTGCTGATGATCGTTCATCTCTAAGGATTCGTGGTAGCAAGCTTCGCACTCCGGATGATCTAACGTAAGCAAGCAATAACATACATAAGCATACAAGCAAAAATCCAAAAAGAAAACAAACGAAAGACTTCAAAAAACTCCTAAACAACCAAATAAAGTTTCTGTACATAACATAATTTTTCCAGTAGCAAAAATATATGTGTTTGGGTTTAACAGAAATTACACGTCACGAGCTTCGATTTGCAAAAAGAATCAGCAAAAACGGAGTTACGAAACTCGAGTTACGGCCTAACGAAGTTTGAATTCAAATCTGTTTGAATTCAAATTTTAAAATTTTCAAAAATATTTTTCGTTTGGTTCTCTGGATAGAGGATATTTTTATGAAGCGGTAGGAAAAAGAATAAACTAAATCGGATCTATAGACTAAAAGATATACTAGAACGAAGAATTGATATAGAATCTGTGATTGGAAAAATACTGGAAAAAGAGAAATAAATTAGGCCAGATGCCAAGTGGCACTTTCTGACTGGTTGGCTGAGTGCTCACCGGACTAGTCGCCGTAGATGAGGAAGAAGGCGGCTCCGGTGTGCTTCGGCGAAGGATGCGTGCGGGACGGTGTAGAGGACGATGAGGTGAACCACCTGAACAACTTGTGGTTGTAGATTGCTTCCTGTACACGCGGTGAGAGGTCGCCGGAATACACGAACTCCGGTGAGCAATTGGCGAGGTTAGGAAGGGGGCAAAACTCCAGAAGGAGAGGGCTTCGGATGAGGGGTGAGAGGGGCTCCCATGGGTGCTTTATATAGAGCTTGGGGAGGTCAGAATTCGAGCAGACAATGGAGTATAATGGTGGCTGTTTCTCTGCCTCGTAATGGCCATTACAGGCGACTCCAAAGCGCACTGAGGAGGGCAAAGGGTCGAGGGAGGCGAGGGGATTCCGTTCAGAGCGGTTTTGGAGTGAGGGAGAGGAGGGGAGGGGGTGGGGCGTTCGATGGGAGTGATGCGTACGTGCTTCCTGCTCTCGTACAGGAGGTTGAAGACGACCTCCTGTCGTGAAGAAGGATGGCCCTTCCTTGGGCCTTGGCTGCTCATGTTTTTTTATAGAAACACAATAACACCGAATATAAATAAATATAAGTTTAAAAATTTCCAGAAAATTCACATAGTTATATGGTCTTATATATGACCTAGTGAACTTTTATGTGTCCTAAAATGCAAGTTAAAAAAATAAACATTTTTGCTAAACTAATAAAATAAAGTGCAAATAAAACCCAACAAATAAATTTTGATTCCAAATTCAATTTCCCATATTTCTTTTCTGTTTTCGAAGAAGTTCTTTTACCTTCTCTCTTTATTTATTTTTGAAATAATGGAAATGAATTTTGGTGAAACCAAATTTGATTCAAACTCCCAACTTCGAAAAAAAATCAAAATTGGTTTTTAGCGAAACTTCCAACTCTCTCTTTTGGTCCTTGAGTTGCTCAAAGTTTCTTGGATCAAAAATCTAATAAAACAAATGGGGCAAAAATGCATAAATCATGGATGCATATGAATGATCTATTGTAAACATCTAAATTAAAAATATGGATGTTACAGGGTGGGAAGCGAAATTCTCCGTCATCAGCCTCCAGATCGAACCGGATATAATTTGGTTGTGAGTCCCCCACTAAGGAGAGTGTTTTTAATGAGTTTAGCACATCGCCTAAAGGCGAGTGCTGGAAGATGTCCGTGGAGCTGAATTCAACGATCGACGCCCGATCAAGCTCGTCGTGCGTGGACACACATGCTTCGGAACCTGTACCCAGAAATGTGTTCGAGGTTCTGGTAACACAGATCTCACTTGAGGTTGAGTCTGTGTGCGTCTCCAACGCCGTTGAGTCTGCGGCCTCCGTGGCGGGATTGAGCCTCCCATCCTTGGATGGCGTGATCTGATCCGGATCTAGAGCCGGAGCAGTTGCAGGTTCTATCTCTTGGGTGTGGTTCGATGACAGATTTAAGTCATGTTCATGGTGGTGACAGGGAGCGGCTACTGTCGCGGTCTCGAATCCGTCAAAGATCAAGTCTCCGCGGATGTCCGAGAGATAGTTCAAGCTTCCAAATCTGACCTGATGGCCAGAGGCGTAGTTATCGATCTGCTCTAGATGGCCAAGTGAGTTGGCCCGCAGTAGGAAGCCACCGAGCACGAAGATCTGTCCGGGGAGAAAGGTTTCTCCCTAGGCAATGTTGTTGTGGATGATTGATGGGGCCATCAAACCTCTTGACGATGACACAGCGGAGCTCTCAATGAAAGCACCAATGTCGGTGTCAAAACCGGTGGATCTCGGGTAGGGGGTCCCGAACTGTGCGTCTGAGGTTGATGGTAACAGGAGACAGGGAACACAATGTTTACCCAGGTTCAGGCCCTCTCAATGGAGGTAAAACCCTGCGTCCTGCTAGATTAATATTGATGAGTATGGGGGTTACAAGAGTTGATCTACCATGAGATCGTAATGGCTAAAACCCTAGAAGTCTAGCATATCTGATTATGATTATGATTCTCTGTCTCTACGGACTAAGCCCTCCAGTTTATATAGACACCCGGGGGGACTAGGGTTGTACAAAGTCGGTTACAGAGAAAGGAATCTTCATATTGGGATGCCAAGCTTGCCTTCCATGCCAAGGAGAGTCCCATCCGGACACGGGTGAGAGTCTTCGGTCTTGCATCTTCACAGTCCATTAGTCCGGCCCACGTACCATAGTCCGGACGCCCCAGTACCCCCTAATTCAGGACTCCCTCAAAGACGCTCTGTGTCGGGGCAGGAAAACCCCCACACATACTAGCAGGACCAATGGTTGAAACGAACAACACATGCAAATGTAATAATGTAGTCCCTGTTGATGTCACATGGACAAGAAGGGGCATGGATCATGTCTTATATATAGCATTGATGATCACAATTTTAAACTTACATCCGAACTTGCCAAGTGATGATGTCTGCTCCTGCTTACTCTTCGAGCACCCATATCTAGGATCTTTCTGAAGTACCTTGTGAGAATAGCATTCCAACGCTGTGTACAATAGTTC
Organism: Triticum aestivum; assembly: GCF_018294505.1. NCBI lineage: Eukaryota > Viridiplantae > Streptophyta > Magnoliopsida > Poales > Poaceae > Triticum > Triticum aestivum. Next base: position 703,084,637 of record NC_057812.1, on the reverse strand, counting down.
TCCATGATGTAGGAAAAAAATTATAGATGATTTGCACACTTACTCATGTGTTATATATCTCATTTGGTTGTATTTAGTCACCATTCGAGTTTTGTTTGGAAAAATTGAATCCAACATAGATGTTGGTCAGAAATGTGAAATTTGTCGAGTGGTGTTATTGTGAGGGTATTAGTGAGGTGAAAAATGTCGCAGTCGATATACACATAACATGCTAATATTTTGATAGTCATAGTTGATAAACATCACCGTTAGTTTGATGGTTGTTTGATGCATGATGAATGACTTCTTGTCATCTGCCTCCTCACCTTCCTTCAAAGACTAAACACCGTTGGATGGAGGATGGCCTCAAGAAGGTACATAGATCAGTTTCCCCCTCTCTTCTCACTTTCTCCACTCCTATCAGAACCGACGCTTCATTTCTACTTTCATTTTCACATCATCTTTCCTGCTATGCTACTTGACGGTGTTTCAACAGGATCTCTGTGAATCCCAATCTGCTTCACGGATCACAGCAAGACCTCTGGTGGCACTGACAAGGCAAAGTTAATTCTACTTGTATTGTTTGCTAGTATTTCATTTTCCCGAGAATCAAACTCCCAACCACTTAAAAACACATTCTTGTAGAAGAAGTTACACGATGACTATTGTTACTTGCACGAGTGAACATTTACTAGCTTCATGTAATTATTCGTGAAATATTTAAGGGAAATGATATCCCAAGCTCACATTATTCATGCAAGTGAATATTTTTTATGAAATATAAACATATGATATTTCAATTTAAATCAATATAATTTATGGGATGTGGTAGTACTTCCTATCATGGTGGAAAAGTACTCATGAAAACCTGGCCAATGGAGATGAAAGAATTTAACGTGCCAGCAAACAATTGGAGATGAAAGAAGTCAATGTGCCATAAGATGATGGGTTCAAAGGCGTCAAAGCACCCGTCGACAAACAGAGATGAAACGAGCCAGCACACCGCATAACAAATGTAGATAAAATTATTCAAAGTGACGCATGACAAATGAATATGAAAGGATTTAATGCACTATGCGACAAATATATGTCATTAGAATCAAAAAGTTCAGTTTGGAGGGTCAGATCGCCACCAATTGAATTATAAATAGAAAGACCTTGAGACAGAGCGTAAGCTCATTGCTTCAAACGAAGTCCAATAGGATGCGGTGCTTTTCCATAATCTACCTTCGGTATCTCTTTTTAGGGAAAAATGGAGAAGATGATGATTCACCCATCCGAAATGGAAAATCTATACTTTTAACATTGCATATCTTTTTGTGTGGTGCATCGACTCCTTTTTGTAACAAAATATTACCTGTACCTGGTATGCATTGGCTTATTCCTTTATTCTTATCAGAAAGATTTAAGAGATCATCTCTCAATTTATAGTATCTCATATTCAGGATTTTGATGAGGCATTCCAACAAAAAGCGAGTACCTTCACCGCTTCACGCAATATAGGGTATCATCCCCTTCATGTCTTGTCTAAAATAAAAAACCATATGTTTGCTCATGAAACTCAGGTCTATTGCTGAAGGAAATATGCCCTAGAGGCAATAATAAAGTTATTATTTATTTCCTTATATCATGATAAATGTTTATTATTCATGCTAGAATTGTATTAACCAGAAACATAATACATGTGTGAATACATACACAAACAGAGTGTCACTAGTATGCCTCTACTTGACTAGCTCGTTAATCAAAGATGGTTATGTTTCCTAACCATGGACAAAGAGTTGTTATTTGATTAACGGGATCACATCATTAGGTGAATGATATGATTGACATGACCCATTCCATTAGCTTAGCACCAGATCATTTAGTATGTTGCTATTGCTTTCTTCATGACTTATACATGTTCCTATGACTATGAGATTATGCATCTCCCGTTTGCCGGAGGAACACTTTGTGTGCTACCAAACGTCACAACGTAACTAGGTGATTATAAAGGTGCTCTACATGTGTCTCCAAAGGTACATGTTGGGTTGGCGTATTTTGAGATTAGGATTTGTCACTCCGATTGTCGGAGAGGTATCTCTGGGCCCTCTCGGTAATGCACATCACATAAGCCTTGCAAGCATTGCAACTAATGAGTTAGTTGTGAGATGATGTATTACGGAACGAGTAAAGAGACTTGCCGGTAACGAGATTGAACTAGGTATTGAGATAACGACGATTGAATCTCGGACAAGTAACATACCGATGACAAAGGGAACAACGTATGTTGTTATGCAGTCTGACCGATAAAAGATCTTCGTAGAATATGTAGGAGCCAATATGAGCATCCAGGTTCCTCTATTGGTTATTGACCGGAGACGTGTCTCGGTCATGTCTACATTGTTCTCGAACCCGTAGGGTCCGCACGCCTAAGGTTTCGATGACAGTTATATTATGAGTTTATGCATTTTGATGTACCGAAGTTTGTTCGGAGTCCCGGATGTGATCACGGACATGACGAGGAGTCTCAAAATGGTCGAGACATAAAGATTGATATATTGGAAGCCTATATTTGGATATCGGAAATGTTCCGGGTGAAATCGGGATTTTACTGGAGTACCGGGAGGTTACCGGAACCCCCCGGGAGGTATATGGGCCTTAGTGGGCTTTAGTGGAAGAGAGGAGAGGTGGCCAGGGCTGGGCCGCGCGCCCCTCCCCCTAGTCCGAATAGGACAAGGAGAGGGGGGAGGCGCCCCCCCTTCCTTCCCTCTCTCCTCTTTCCCCCTCCCGAATCCTATTCCAACTAGGAAAGGGGGGGGGGAATCCTACTCCCAGTGGGAGTAAGACTCCTCCTGGCGCGCCCTCCTCCTGGCCGGACGCACCCCCCTTCATCCTTTATATACGGGGGCAGGGGGCACCCCTAGACACACAAGTTGATCCACGTGATCATATTCTTAGTCGTGTGCGGTGCCCCCTTCCACCATAGTCCTTGATAATATTGTAGCGGTGCTTAGGCGAAGCCCTGCGACGGTAGGACATCAAGATCGTCACCACGCCGTCGTGCTGACGGAACTCTTCCCCGACACTTTGCTGGATCGGAGTCCGGGGATCGTCATCGAGCTGAACGTGTGCTAGAACTCGGAGGTGCCGTAGTTTCGGTGCTTGATCGGTCGGGCCGTGAAGACGTACGACTACATCAACCGCGTTGTGCTAACGCTTCCGCTGTTGGTCTACAAGGGTACATAGATCACACTCTCCCCTCTCATTGCTATGCATCACCACGATCTTGCGTGTGCGTAGGAATTTTTTTGAAATTACCACATTCCCCAACAGTGGCATCCGAGCCTAGGTTTTATGTGTTGATGATTATATGTACGAGTAGAACACAAGTGAGTTGTGGGCGATATAAGTCATACTGCTTACGACCATGTCATACTTTGGTTCGGCGGTATTGTTGGACGAAGCGGCCCAGATCGACATTACGCGTACGCTTACGCGAGACCGGTTCTCCCGACGTGCTTTGCACAAAGGTGGCTAGCGGGTGATAGTTTCTCCAACTTTAGTTGAACCGAGTGTGGCTACGCCCGGTCCTTGCGAAGGTTAAAACAACACCAACTTGACAAAATATCCTTGTGGTTTTGATGCGTAGGTAAGATTGGTTCTTGCTTAAGCCCGTAGCAGCCACGTAAAACTTGCAACAACAAAGTAGAGGACGTCTAACTTGTTTTTTCAGGGCATGTTGTGATGTGATATGGTCAAGACATGATGCTAAATTTTATTGTATGAGATGATCATGTTTTGTAACCGAGTTATCGGCAACTGGCACGAGCCATATGGTTGTCGCTTTATTGTATGCAATGCAATCGCGCTGTAATGCTTTACTTTATCACTAAGCGGTAGCGATAGTCGTGGAAGCATAAGATTGGCGAGACGACAATGATGCTACGATGGAGATCAAGGTGTCGCGCCGGTGACGATGGTGATCACGACGGTGCTTCGAAGATGGAGATCACAAGCACAAGATGATGATGGCCATATCATATCACTTATATTGATTGCATGTGATGTTTATCTTTTATGCATCTTATCTTGCTTTGATTGACGGTAGCATTATAAGATGATCTCTCACTAATTATCAAGAAGTGTTCTCCCTGAGTATGCACCGTTGCGAAAGTTCTTCGTGCTGAGACACCACGTGATGATCGGGTGTGATAGGCTCTATGTTCAAATACAACGGGTGCAAAACAGTTGCACACGCGGAATACTCAGGTTATACTTGACGAGCCAAGCATATACAGATATGGCCTCGGAACACGGAGACCGAAAGGTCGAGCGTGAATCATATAGTAGATATGATCAACATAGTGATGTTCACCAATGAAACTACTCCATCTCACATGATGATCAGACATGGTTTAGTTGATTTGGCTCACGTAATCACTTAGAGGATTAGAGGGATGTCTATCTAAGTGGGAGTTCTTTAAGTAATATGATTAATTGAACCTAAATTTATCATGAACTTAGTACCTGATAGTATCTTGCTTATTTATGTTTGATTGTAGATAGATGGCCCGTGCTATTGTTCCGTTGAATTTTAATGCATTCCTTGAGAAAGCAAAGTTGAAAGAAGATGGTAGCAATTACACGGACTGGGTCCGTAACTTGAGGATTATCCTCATTGCTGCACAGAAGAATTACGTCCTGGAAGCACCGCTGGGTGCCAGGCCTGCTGCTGGAGCAACACCAGATGTTATGAACGTCTGGCAGAGCAAAGCTGATGACTACTCGATAGTTCAGTGTGCCATGCTTTACGGCTTAGAATCGGGACTTCAACGACGTTTTGAACGTCATGGAGCATATGAGATGTTCTAGGAGTTGAAGTTAATATTTCAAGCAAATGCCCGGATTGAGAGATATGAAGTCTCCAATAAGTTCTATAGCTGCAAGATGGAGGAGAACAGTTCTGTCAGTGAGCATATACTCAAAATGTCTGGGTATAATAATCACTTAATTCAATTGGGAGTTAATCTTCCAGATGATTACGTCATTGACAGAATTCTCCAATCACTGCCACCAAGCTACAAGAGCTTCTTGATGAACTATAATATGCAAGGGATGAATAAGACTATTCCCGAGCTCTTCGCAATGCTGAAAGCTGCGGAGGTAGAAATCAAGAAGGAGCATCAAGTGTTGATGGTCAACAAGACCACTAGTTCCAAGAAAAAGGGCAAAGGGAAGAAGAAGGGGAACTTCAAAAAGAACAGCAAGCAAGTTGCTACTCAAGAGAAGAAACCCAAACCTGGACCTAAGCCTGAAACTGAGTGCTTCTACTGCAAGCAGACTGGTCACTGGAAGCAGAACTACCCCACGTATTTGGCGGATAAGAAGGATGGCAAGGTGAACAAAGGTATATGTGATATACATGTTATTGATGTGTACCTTACTAATGCTCACATTAGCACATGGGTATTTGATACTGGTTCTGTTGCTAATATTTGCAACTTGAAATAGGGACTACGGATTAAGTGAAGATTGGCTAAGGACGAGGTGACGATGCGCGTGGGAAATGGTTCCAAAGTCGATGTGATCGCAGTCGGCACGCTACCTCTACATCTACCTTCGGGATTAGTATTGGACCTAAATAATTGTTATTTGGTGCCAGCGTTAAGCATGAACACTATATCTGGATCTTGTTTGATGCGAGACGGTTATTCATTTAAATCAGAGAATAATGGTTGTTCTATTTACATGAGTAATATCTTTTATGGTCATGCACCCTTAAAGAGTGGTCTATTCTTATTAAATCTCGATAGTAGTGACACACATATTCATAGAGTTGAAGCCAAAAGATGCAGAGTTGATAATGATAGTGCAACTTATTTGTGGCACTGCCGTTTGGGTCATATCGGTATAAAGCGCATGAATAAACTCCATACTGATGGGCTTTTGGAACCACTTGATTATGAATCACTTGGTACTTGCGAACCATGCCTTATGGGTAAGATGACAAAAACACCGTTCTCCGGTACTATGGAGAGAGCAACAGATTTGTTAGACATCATACATACAGATGCATGTGGTCCGATGAATGTTGAGGCTCGTGGCGGATATCGTTATTTTCTCACCTTCAGACATGACTTAAGCAGATATGGGTATATCTACTTAATGAAACACAAGTCTAAAACGTTTGAAAAGTTCAAAGAATTTCAAAGTGAAGTTGAAAATCATCGTAACAAGAAAATAAAATTCCTACGATCTGATCGTGGAGGAGAATATTTGAGTTACGAGTTTGGTGTACATTTGAAACAATGTGGAATAGTTTCACAACTCACGCCACCCGGAACACCACAGCGTAATGGTGTGTCCGAACGTCGTAATTGTACTTTACTAGATATGGTGCGATCTATGATGTCTCTTACTGATTTACCGCTATCGTTTTGGGGATACGCTCTAGAGACGGCCGCATTCACGTTAAATAGGGCACCATCAAAATCCGTTGAGACGACGCCTTATGAACTGTGGTTTGGCAAGAAACCAAAGTTGTCGTTTCTGAAAGTTTGGGGCTGCGATGCTTATGTGAAAAAGCTTCAACCTGATAAGCTCGAACCCAAATCGGAGAAATGTGTCTTCATAGGATATCCAAAGGAAACTATTGGATACACCTTCTATCACAGATCCGAAGGCAAGACTTTTGTTGCTAAATTCGGAAACGTTCTGGAGAAGGAATTTCTCTCGAAAGAAGTGAGTGGGAGGAAAGTAGAACTTGACGAGGTAACTGTACCTACTCCCTTATTGGAAAGTAGTACATCACAGAAACCTATTTCTGTGACACCTACACCAATTAGTGAGGAAGCTAATGATAATGATCATGAAACTTCAGAACAAGATACTACTGAACCTCGTAGATCAACCAGAGTGAGATCCGTGCCAGAGTGGTACGGTAATCCTGTTCTGGAAGTCATGCTACTAGATCATGATGAAACTACGAACTATGAAGAAGCGATGGTGAGCCCAGATTCCGCAAAATGGCTTGAAGCCATGAAATCTGAGATGGGATCCATGTATGAGAACAAAGTATGCACTTTGGTTGACTTGCCCAATGATCGGCAAACAATTGAGAATAAATGGATCTTCAAGAAGAAGACTGACGCTGACGGTAATATTACTGTCTACAAAGCTCGACTTGTCGCAAAAGGTTTTCGGCAAGTTCAAGGGATTGACTACGATGAGACCTTCTCACCCGTAGCGATGCTTAAGTCTGTCCGAATCATGTTAGCAATTGCCGCATTTTATGATTATGAAATTTGGCAGATGGATGTCAAAACTGCATTCCTGAATGGATTTCTGGAAGAAGAGTTGTATATGATGCAACCAGAAGGTTTTGTCGATCCAAAGGGAGCTAACAAAGTGTGCAAGCTCCAGCGATCCATTTATGGACTGGTGCAAGCCTCTCGGAGTTGGAATAAACGCTTTGATAGTGTGATCAAAGCATTTGGTTTTATACAGACTTTTGGAGAAGCCTGTATTTACAAGAAAGTGAGTGGGAGCTCTGTAGCATTTCTGATATTATATGTGGATGACATATTACTAATTGGAAATGATATAGAATTTCTGGATAGCATAAAGGGATACTTGAATAAGAGTTTTTCAATGAAAGACGTCGGTGAAGCTGCTTACATATTAGGCATTAAGATCTATAGAGATAGATCAAGACGCTTAATTGGACTTTCACAAAGCACATACCTTGACAAAGTTTTGAAGAAGTTCAAAATGGATCAAGCAAAGAAAGGGTTCTTGCCTGTGTTACAAGGTGTGAAGTTGAGTAAGACTCAATGCCCGACCACTGCAGAAGATAGAGAGAAAATGAAAGATGTTCCCTATGCTTTAGCCATAGGCTCTATCATGTATGCAATCTTGTGTACCAGACCTGATGTGTGCCTTGCTATAAGTCTAGCAGGGAGGTACCAAAGTAATCCAGGAGTGGATCACTGGACAACGGTCAAGAACATCCTAAAATACCTAAAAAGGACTAAGGATATGTTTCTCGTTTATGGAGGTGACAAAGAGCTCATCGTAAATGGTTACGTTGATGCGAGCTTTGACACCGATCCGGACGATTCTAAATCGCAAACCGGATACGTGTTTACATTAAATGGTGGAGCTGTCAGTTGGTGCAGTTCTAAACAAAGCGTCGTGGCGGGATCTACGTGTGAAGCGGAATACATAGCTGCTTCGGAAGCAGCAAATGAAGGAGTCTGGATGAAGGAGTTCATATCCGATCTAGGTGTCATACCTAGTGCGTCGGGTCCAATGAAAATCTTTTGTGACAATACTGGTGCAATTGCCTTGGCAAAGGAATCCAGATTTCACAAGAGAACCAAGCACATCAAGAGACGCTTCAATTCCATCCAGGATCTAGTCCAGGTGGGAGACACAGAGATTTGCAAGATACATACGGATCTGAATGTAGCAGACCCATTGACTAAGCCTCTTCCACGAGCAAAACATGATCAGCACCAAGGCTCCATGCGTGTTAGAATCATTACTGTGTAATCTAGATTATTGACTCTAGTGCAAGTGGGAGACTGAAGGAAATATGCCCTAGAGGCAATCATAAAGTGATTATTTATTTCCTTATATCATGATAAATGTTTATTATTCATGCTAGAATTGTATTAACCGGAAACATAATACATGTGTGAATACATAGACAAACAGAGTGTCACTAGTATGCCTCTACTTGACTAGCTCGTTAATCAAAGATGGTTATGTTTCCTAACCATGGACAAAGAGTTGTTATTTGATTAATGGGATCACATCATTAGGTGAATGATCTGATTGACATGACCCATTCCATTAGCTTAGCACCCGATCACTTAGTATGTTGCTATTGCTTTCTTCATGACTTATACATGTTCCTATGACTATAAGATTATGCAACTCCCGTTTGCCGGAGGAACACTTTGTGTGCTACCAAACGTCACAACGTAACTGGGTGATTATAAAGGTGCTCTAGGGTGTCTCCAAAGGTACATGTTGGGTTGGCGTATTTCGAGATTAGGATTTGTCACTCCGATTGTCGGAGAGGTATCTCTGGGCCCTCTCGGTAATGCACATCACATAAGCCTTGCAAGCATTGCAACTAATGAGTTAGTTGTGAGATGATGTATTACGGAACGAGTAAAGAGACTTGCCGGTAACGAGATTGAACTAGGTATTGAGATACCGACGATCGAATCTCGGGCAAGTAACATACCGATGACAAAGGGAACAACGTATGTTGTTATGCGGTTTGACCGATAAAAGATCTTCGTAGAATATGTAGGAGCCAATATGAGCATCCAGGTTCCGCTATTAGTTATTTACCGGAGACGTGTCTCGGTCATATCTACATTGTTCTCGAACCCGTAGGGTCCGCACGCTTAAGATTTCGATGACAGTTATATTATGAGTTTATGCATTTTGATATACTGAAATTTGTTCGGAGTCCCGGATGTGATCACGGACATGACGAGGAGTCTTGACATGGTCGAGACATAAAGATTGATATATTGGAAGCCTATATTTGGATATAGGAAGTGTTCCGGGTGAAATCGGGATTTTAACGGAGTACCGGGAGGTTACGGGAACCCCCCGAGAGGTATATGGGCCTTAGTGGGCTTTAGTGGAAGAGAGGAGAGGTGGCCAGGGCTGGGCCGCGCGCCCCTCCCCCCTAGTCCGAGTAGGACAAGGAGAGGGGGCGGCGCCCCCCCTTCCTTCTCTCTCTCCTCTTTCCCCCTCCCGAATCCTATTCCAACTAGGAAAGGGGGGGGGGGCAAATCCTACTCCCGGTGGGAGTAGGACTCCTCCTGGCGCGCCCTCCTCCTGGCCGGCCGCGCCCCCCCCCCCCCTTGATCCTTTATATACGGGGGCAGGGGGCACCCCTAGACACACAAGTTTATCCACGTGATCATATTCGTAGCCGTGTGCGGTGCCCCCTTCCACCATAGTCCTCGATAATATTGTACCGGTGCTTAGGCGAAGCCCTGCGACGGTAGGATATCAAGATCGTCACCACGCTGTCGTGCTGACGGAACTCTTCCCCGACACTTTGCTAGATCGGAGTCCGGGGATCGTCATCGAGCTGAACGTGTGCTAGAACTCGGTGGTACCGTAGTTTCGGTGCTTGATCGGTCGGGCCGTGAAGACGTACGACTACATCAACCGCGTTGTGCTAACGCTTCCGCTGTCGGCCTACAAGGGTACGTAGATCACACTCTCCCCTCTCGTTGCTATGCATCACCATGATCTTGCGTGTGCATAGGAAATTTTTTGAAATTACTACGTTCCCCAACAATTGCCCCCTTGGAAAGTTCATGGGGAGGGGGGCGGGGGGTACCTAGTATGAAATTCACCAAGCAGTGCATAACAATAATTCTTGTAGATCAGAGACTTTCTTTTTGGCAATGAACTTAATTAGTGCCGCTAGGTATCCCTACATATAAATCGTTCGTTGCCAATCTGACCCTCCAAATCTGAACGTTTTGGTTCTTAAGGCATATATTTGTCACCTATCGCGATGACGCATTTCATATCCATTTGTCATGTGTCTCTTTGAATCCTTTCATCTCCATTTTTCGCTTTCACTTGGTGTGTTCACTCCTATCATCTCTCTTTGTACCATGGCGCATTGCCTCCTTTCATTTCCTTTGTCGTGTGGCACATTAACTACTTTCATCTGTTGGAACTATCCCACGGATAGATCACATCAAATCACGATGAATACGTGCACACAAAAACTTTCAGCCAAGGCCCTTGTCGTGCCCTTCATTTCTCTCTTTATTTTTGTTCTCCTTTTCTACCCATTACAAAAGCTCACGCAGGCCTCCATGTGTGTGTGTGTGTGCGCGCGCGCGCGCGCAGCAACCAACCTAAGATTGACAGACCTACATGGACTCCTAACTAGACTAGTACTAGAACCGTACACGATTACCACATGGACCGACTCTACCTTGGACTCCTAGTAAACTCAAACTATGACACTGCAATATTACTTCCAGCCGGACTAGTGCTAACTAGAAATCCTAGCACTAACACATGGCATGCAAGCTAGCCCCAACACGTCCTAGTAGACTACTCTCTCGATCTGTCTCATAATATAGCAGTGTTTTTGACAATACACTAGTGTAAAAAAACGCTTTTATATTATGGGATGGAGGGAGTACCTAGTAGACGACGTACAAACAATAAAATACCAAACAGACAAGATTATCTAACATAATCTCCAATTGTCATGTGGTAGATTGATTCCTTCCATTACCATTTTTTGAGGTTTTGTTAGCATTATCCACAACAACAATAAGCATCACCACACCCCTTAAATAAAGTTAATAGAGTTTGATATATCATATGATTGTGACATAATTATTCAAGTGCATGATGTTTGAACATATTATTATGATGTCCTAGGCGTTCATAAACCCTATTCTTGGCTGCACATAAGTTTAAGTTAGGCATCACTGACTTGCACAATTGAGGTAAATAATTATTTTCTACATCCAAAAATAAATAATTTCCTTTGTGCTATAGGGTAGGCACAGAATATTAGGATAAGACATTAGTGTAAGCAACTTATATCACTCGACCTTAGAATTGGAAAAGTTAAGCATTTATACTTGGATCATGAAGACCAAGGTTCTCTTCACTCGGTTTCTACTTCTGACACTTTTGCAATGAACATTAAATGCAGGGGAAAATATGTATATGCCTTTACAGAAAACTAGCAAAGTGGCCCGCTCGATGCACAGGCTAGAACTTTAGAACGTTTAATATATTGATAATCATTTTAGAAATATTTTATTTGTTTGTAGGTGAAACCTGAAAAGGATAGCTGAACTTCAAAAGTGAACGCCCACTTGATTTATTGTTAAATGTTAGAACTAAAACAACTTAAGCTAGCTAAAACATGATAAGTGTGTAGAAAAATAACGAACAACAGTAGCATTGCTTTGCGGAAGTCCAATATTAGTTGGACTTTAGATAAATTTATCCATCTTGTGCTATGCTCTATTGTCCTCTAGGAGGAAGGAAGCAAAGATGGGAAAGCAATGGTGCTTTCTTCCTACTCTATCACTTTCTTTGATGGTTTAATTGCTTGTCTTTGCATAGCTTATGCGATGGTTTCAGTGCACTCCATCGAATCATTTTTTTTCAATCAAGACCAACTACATCATTGTATTCCTATAAATAGTTAGAAAATAACAGATTTTTTTACTATACATCCATTTCCTTTGTTTTATACCGAGTAATACTATCAATGATGAATTCCTTTTGTTTGTGTGCTTGTAGGGGAAAGACCATCTTTTGTACTGATATAATCAGAATTAAAATTATGGTTTGATATAAATATTGTTTATTTTTCTATTATGCTGCTTGATTTAGTATGGTGTTGTAAGTCATAGAGACTATATATATATATATATATATATATATATATATATATATATAATTTCATCAAAATTTACTTAAGAAACGGAAAATATGTAATAGTAAAATAACAATAATACTATAGAATAATGAAATATTTTCTACAGCCTCACGTGTACTGGCACATTTAATGCTATGAAACTATCTTGTCTGTAGTGTAAATTATATCAACAAAGAAAAACTGGAGTATGTTTTGAACCTGGCAATAAACGTGTTATGTTTGTAGTTTGCAGCAGTAGGATACATGCATTATATTTACTTAAGGACCTGAGTCTATCATGCAAAAACATAAAAGGTAGTTTAATTAGAAGTTCCCGCAAAAAATAAATTAGAAGCATGCACACCCATATTCAATGTAGGCAGAATGACGCGAACATTTGCAGAAAATACTGATGCTTAATTTGAACCTAGATAAAATTATGAACAGAGATCAACTGTTAACTACAAACACATTGTAACAATCTATAATTTGTATGTACGGTAAGAATGCTTAAAACTTGTTGAGCTCTAAACAAAGAGCTATAGGAATTCTATAAATTGTAACTACAGTCATGTTAATATCCCCTCAAAGTCAAGATGGACATTTTGACTTTGTATAGCTCTTGCAAACCTTCCTACAATTTTCTGATATTTTTTGAAGAATCATAGCTCCTGGAATTCATCATCATTATGCACTGCAACTGATCTACACATTTGGATGCAGCAATATTACAGTCTTGTCAGAAGTCTCTACATGATGTGAATAACATTACGAACAATTATGGGAATTTCGCTAAAGCATAGTTTTCATAGGAAGTGAAGGTTATAAGAAAGTCGAGCCATTCTTATACTGACATGATTCCGCTATCTAAATTCACGAAACTACCAATAACGAAGACAATTATATGATCTACCACCTGGATAGTTTGCCTTCACTGGAAACATAGTAAAATCATACATTTTGACTGCTATACTTAACACTAAAGCAGTTAATATCCTGAAGTAGGAATTATCATAATATTAAGATTAATCGTGTTAAGGTAACTCCAGTAGAATGAAGGTAATCGAAGACAATTATATGATCTACCACTTGGATTGTTTGCCTTCCCTGGAAACATATTAAAATCATACATTATTTTGAAGTTCTATACTTAACACTAAAGCAGTGAATATCATGTTCTGAAGTAAGAATTATCATAAGATTAATCTTGTTAAGGTAAGTCCAGTAGAATGAAGGTAATACTGCCAGAGCTAAACAATCTTCAATCTACAATCACATCATCACCTTAACTGGTATCCAAAGAAGACACATATATTGTCCACTTAACTATATGCTCTTTATTATGGCGTGTTTTATCTTTATATCATCAAATCTAGACCAAGCAATAGGTCATGTATAAATTTAATTTTATTCACTTCTTCTACATCAATTCTGGCAAATAGTAAACTATGCCGGTATATTTCTTTCCATCTAATGTGACAAAACCACATGGAATTATGAGGTACTTAAAGGGTTAGTGTAGGTGAACGAACATGAGGTCACCGTGGACTGTTTAGTCGACCTTGTCAGAAAATTCCCGTGTTAGTTCCTTAACCCTGTTGTCGGCGCCGCTTCCTCGTTCCAATCGCCAGTGTTTCCTCGTGTACTTCCAGTCAACATGTTGGGTTTTGAGCCCTATATTGATTTCTCAAGGTGCAAGACATACAGGTGCAAAGCTAGCCAAGAGAAACATCACTTTATTTCTCCAGCAGCTTGTTATGGCCTGTTATGATTTTTTTTGGAACTAACAACAGTAGGAGCACCTCCTACATGCAAATAAATTAAATGAATAAAGTCTGACTGTACATGATGGCCTGTTGTGATAGCCAAAGGTTATCATGAAGTTTAGGAGAGAGTCATTGAGAGGAACGACCACTCACGTATGAAGTCTACGGCAAGCTACACAGGTAGTTCTCAATCAAGCTGATCTCTGCGTCCAGGTCATGGTCGAGCTACAAGCCTGCAACTACAGTACAGTCACAACTCATGGTGTAAATATGCAGCACCGATGTGAGCTGCTAGCCTGCTACTTTCATGTGCTTTCAGTGAGGTGGCAGCTGATTGTGCGTTGGTTGATACCTCATGTCCCCCTGTTGTGTTGACGTGTGCGTCCACTTCATCCATCCAGACGCGAACTCTTCCTATTGGCTTACCTTCCTAAGCACGCAGAAAAGAAAAATACTCTCCAGTCTGTACTCCAATCAGGCGTAATGCAAAAAACATTTTCTCTACTCCAGTCAAGCTTATTGCTTCTGGGAATCCTTGCTTCCGTACGTGTATTGAATCGACCGGTCAGCAGTTTCATGCAAGATAAATGGAGACACGCCCTGCCATGCATGTACATTACATCAGGTGATGGAGCAAGGTTATGAATAGAACGTCAATATGTGAGGGAGCTTGATATCGAATGAACCTGGCTCCTGCCGCCGGCAAACCGTTGGTATATCTTCTAGCATGCCGCCATGTGCTAGAGGGTCTCATGTCCGATAGGTCCGCCGGCTGATTTCCAATTTTCATGGTCTGCGTCTACAATGCTATCAATAAAAAACTTTAGAGGCCACCTCCAGCACTTCCCTGTACCTCACCTTCCTCCATGACAATTTCTCGCCTGTCTTGCACACATGAAGAAATAATGAAGTGTCAGCAGTGGACGGCACAAACCCATGAGCACGAAGGGCAGAGGCAAGGCGGGCATGCCAGGCACGAGGAGCTTGCTTCAAACCATATAGTGCTTTGGAAAGACGACAGATATAGTCAGGACGATCAGGATCAGAGAAACCAGGCGGCTGTTTCATATAAACCTCTTCCTCCAAAAATCCATGTAGAAAGGCATTCTGCACATCAAGTTGACGAAGTGACCAACCACGAGAAACAGCAATGGAGAGAAGAAGCCGAATAGTGGTAGGCTTGACGACAGGACTGAAGGTGTCCTCATAGTCAAGACCATGACGCTGCCGAAAACCGCGAGCAACAAGTCGCGCCTTGTAACGCTCAATAGATCCATCCGAATGCTTCTTCACTTTGAATACCCATTTTGAGTCAATAACATTTACCCGTGGTGGTGGAGGAACGAGAGTCCATGTCTTGTTACGAAGAAGAGCATGAAACTCCTGCTCCATAGCCTCTCGCCAATGTGGAATGCGCAGGGCAGCCTGATATGAGCGAGGCTCAGAAGATGGATCCGCAACAGCAGCAGCCAAACAAGCAGCCAACCAAGCAACCGTACCATCCGTACGTTCCTTAGGTTTGAAAATGCCACTGCGACTGCGTGTATGTGGTCGAGACACAGGAACCACCGAGGTCGACGGAGCAGCCTGCAACGGGCTGGAGGACGGCGACGTTGATGAGTCAGCCGGTGACGAGGAGCCAGGCACGGTAGCCTCGGACTCAGTCGGCGAAGAAGGCCGGCCCACCGGCGAAACCGGCAGAGCAGACGAAGCAGCTGGCGACTCCGGCATCCCAGACCGGGCCGATGGCGAGCTCGGCATAGTGGGCCGTGGCGCGGCCGGTGTCGCGGGCCGATCCGCTGATGAAGGCGACGTGAGGACCCGAGCCGCGGGCGAAGACGGCGTGACGGGCCGAGCCACGGGCGACTCGGCGGCCGCTGGTGAAAAAGGCCGAGCCGCTGGAGACTCGGCGATCACTGGCGTAGCAGACCGAGCAGTGGAGATGCTCGGCGTGACGGGCTCGTCGGGTGACCATGCATGGGCACGCGAATCGATGCCATGCAACATAGGGCGATCGACGTGCCCACCAGAAGACGACGATGATGATGGTGAATCCTCCAACAACTCCAAACGAGCTCCACGTCCGGTTCCTGCACCATGGTTAGGTAACAACAAAGGAGAGTGTGCAACATCATCAAATTGGTCAGAAGCAACAGAGGATGAATGCAGGGATGGTGGTTCGACAGTGGACACAGGAAGGTTGGCAAAGGGAAAAACATGCTCATCAAACACAACGTCCCAAGATATATAGACACGATTAGTGGGAACATGAAGACATTTGTAACCTTTATGAAGAGAGCTATAGCCAAGAAAGACACACTTCTTAAAACGAAACTCAAGCTTGCGCTTGTTATATGGACGAAGATGCGGCCAGCAAGCACACCCAAATACCTTGAGAAAGGTATAATCAGGTTGTTCATTAAGGAGAACCTCAATGGGAGTCTTCATGTTTAAAACACGAGTAGGAGTACGGTTGATGAGAAAGCATGCAGTGGTGAAAGCATCACTCCAAAACCGAAACGGAACAGATGCATGGGCCAAAAGAGTAAGACCAGCTTCAACAATATGATGATGCTTACGTTCGACTGAACCATTCTGCTGATGTGTATGTGGACATGCTAAACGATGAGCTATCCCAAGCGACTGAAAGAAGGAGTTGAGGTTGCGATACTCGCCCCCCCAGTCCGACTGGACATGAACAATTTTGTGCTTGAGAAGACGTTCAACATGTTTTTGAAACTGAACAAAAATATCAAACACATCAGATTTGCGTTTAATAAGGTAAAGCCAGGTAAAGCGACTATAAGCATCAACGAAACTGATATAGTAATTATGACCACTGACAGAAGTCTGAGAAGGACCCCATACATCTGAAAACACAAGTTCTAACGGATGTTTCACCTCACGACTGGACTCCGAAAAAGGAAGTTGATGACTCTTCCCCTGCTGACAAGCATCACACACTGCTACATCTTTATTACTAGACAAACTAGGAAGCTCATGACGACGCAAAATATGACGGACAATAGGTGTGGCCGGGTGACCAAGACGAGCATGCCACTGTGACGGAGAGACCCGAACTCCACTGAAAACGCGAGCGACGCCAGGATGCTCCAGACGGTAGAGGCCCTGGCACAACCGCCCACTAAGAAGAATGTCCCTCGTGCCCCGATCTTTAATAAAAAGATCAAAAGGGTGAAATTCACAAAGCACATTATTATCACGTGTGAGTTTAGGAACTGAAAGAAGATTGCGGGTCACAGATGGAACGCGAAGAACATTGCGAAGCTGAAGACTCCTATTGGCATGTCTAGTGAGAAGAGATGCTTGACCAATATGAGAGATGTGCATAGCTGCTCCATTGGCGGTGTGGATCTTGTCGGAGCCATGATAGGGTTCACGAGTGTGAAGCTTCCCCATCTCGCTGGTCAGATGCTCTGTCGCCCCAGAGTCCATGTACCAGTGTGGATCGATGGAGTAGGACCGAGTGTGTCCCTGGTGCTTCTGCGGCGCGGGACGATCAGCCATGGCGACCTGACGGGCATTGTTGCGTGTATCTTTGCCGTCATTGCCAAGACCAAGGAAGCTTCGCTGGAAGCGCTTATGACACTTGGAGGCCCAGTGCCCATCGCGGCCACAAAGCTGACACACACGTGGACCGCCAGCCCCCGGTAAGGTCGCAGTAGGTGGGGGGGCCGAGGCGGGCGACGGTGGCAGCCCCAAGGGAGACCGGGGTGATGAAGAAGAGCGGCCACCCTTGGTGGCGACGTTGGCCGAGAGAGAGCCAGTGCCCCTGGTGCGGCGAGTCTCGACCCGTTGCTCAGTGAGAAGAAGCCGAGAGAAAACCTCGTGTGCCAACATGGGTGTCGAGTTACCCCGCTCGTTGATGATCTCGACTAAGGCATCATACTCCTCATCAAGACCATTGACAATAAACGAGTTGAACTCGGAGTCGGTGAGGGGCTGTCCAATGGAGGCCAATGTGTCGGCAAGGCCCTTGACCTTGTTGTAGAACTCAGTGGCCGTGGAGTCAAGCTTCTGACACTCTCCAAGCTGACGACGGAGTGCAGACACACGAGCCTGGGACTGCGCTGCAAAGGTGCGCTCAAGGATGGTCCAGGCCTCATGAGACGTCTTCGCGAAGACAACAAGGCCGGCAACTGCCGGCGAGAGCGACCCCTGGATGGAGGAGAGGTTCGCCTGGTCCTGCCCCGTCCAGACGCGATGGACCGGATTGTAGACCGGACCGTGCACGCTGTCTACCAGCGCGGGTGGGCAGGGAAGCGATCCGTCGACGTAGCCTAGCAGGTAGTGACTCCCCAAGAGCGGGAGAACCTGCGCACGCCAGAAGATGTAGTTGTGTGCGGAGAGCTTGATGGTGATGAGATGACCGAAGTGAAACGGCGACGGCGAAGACGATCCCATCGAGGAGGCTGCCTGGGGTGCAAACACCATGGAGGCAGCCGGAGGCACCGAAGCCGATGCGGGAGGAGGCGGGACCGCAGCCAGGGCGGGCGCCGCAAAGCTCGCGGCCGGTGCGGACGCGGCAAGGCCCGCGGCCGGGGCGGACGCCGCCAACCCCGCCAGCGGGGCGGTGTGATCCGCTCGCGGCAGGAGCGGCGGGACGACGCCTGCGGAATCCGCAGCGGACGGCGAGGGCGCCAGCGGCGTGGAGAAGACGGAGCCGATGCTCCTTGTCCCGATCGGAGCCGGAACGGAGACGACATCGAGCGGGAGGTTGAGCAGAGCCGCAAGAGAGGCCGGGAGGAAGCCCGCAGCAGTGGAACCGGTGGTGGCGGCGCTCAACATGGCGGCGGCGCGATCGGAGGCGCGGCGGCGGCGGTGAAGGCGGCGGCGGCTGCGGCGGCGGTGCGGGTATTAGGGTTTAGAAGCGGAAGTGATCGTAACCTAGCGTGATACCATGTAAGACAATAAGTTTTGGGAACCAGCACAACCCTCTAGAGGTGGCTTATCTCATTATATATAATGGTTGTGTTACAATACGTACATAGGTACAGAAGTTATACATAGTCTAACATCATGCGATGGAGCAAGGTTATGAATAGAACGTCAATATGCGATGGAGCTTGATGTCAAATGAACCTGGCTCCTGCCGCCGGCAAACCGTTGGTATATCTTGTAGCATGCCGCCATGTGTGCTGGAGGGTCTTCATGTCTGATAGGTCCACCGGGCACTGGCTGATTTTCATGGGCACCAAATTTTCTAGATTAGGGGCGACATTAGTTTCCAACTTTCACGGTCTGCGTCTACAATGTCATCAATAAATAAAAACTTTAGAGACCACCTCCAGCACTTCCCTGTACCTGACCTTCTTCCATGACAATTTCTCGCCCGTTCTGAACCTTAGGAGCAAACACCATGCTTTTGGATTCTGGTAGAGATCGGAAGATCAATAAATAAAAACTTTAGAGACCACCTCCACCACTTCCCTGTACCTGACCTTCCTCCATGACAATTTCTCGCTTGTTTTGTACCTTAGGAGCAAACGCTATGCTTTTGGATTCTGGTAGAGATCGGAAGATGAAGGCCTTGGTGGCCTTGCTTGCTAGGAAGGAGATAGTGGATGGCCCTGAAGAATTTGGAAAACAAGTCTGAACATATTACCTCAGTTGCAGCGGACTCGCTTTGTGTACGTTCTGGATTGGCGATCTGTATGTTGACGTACGCACCGGCGAGTGGATGGCCGGTGCCCTTCGACCCGTTTCATCGTGGCCTCTTCCTTGTCGCTAGGAGGTATGTTGCCGAGGGCAAGAGCATGGCTGTGGACAATGGCGGCTGCATGCAACCCTAATCTTTTTTTTTTTGCGGGTGCATGCAACCCTAATCATCCTAATTTTCTCTGTTATCTTTTTTTTGTAGGGTTGCCCTTGTATTCTTTTTACGGTGGGATGTTTCTTTTTTTGTGGTAATTTCTAGATTGTTTCTATTTTTCTGGTGAAACCATCAAATACTTTTTATATATAATAGATTTAATGTGTGAATTCGCCCTAAGGTGTGTCTGATAAATTTGTCCTAAAGACCACGTCGTAGACAGGGGCACATGTTTTTATCTTGAAATGTTGTCTCGGGAAAAGATGCAACATTACATTGATAATATATAGAACAAAAATGGTTTCATCAGAAATAACATAACCGAACATCGTTTTGATCACAGAAGACAACACAGACTTACAAAAAAGCTAGAGTAAAATAGAAGCCCCGACACAACTGTATTTCTAACTAGACTACAATAATTCCAATAGTTTCATGGTACAGTGTGCAAGGACAAAGGAATGACCAATTAAAAGTACTCAACACACATGCGAAAAAATCTCGCCGTGTAGGTTGGGTTAAACAACATAAGTGTCAGTATCCATCCATGACAGCATCCTCTCCAATAAAATCCTACAGCGAGAAAGAAAGTTTGATTTAAACACACCGTTTCAGTTCAAAATTTCATATGCATAGACTAGATACATGTCAACGAGAAAAGTTCTTACTTCATTGAGAAGGTTGGAAATACCACCCGATGACAACACATTGATGCCATTTAGTTTACCACTAAGTGCTTGCTGATCCATTGTTCCTTCTTGCACATAGAGAATGCCAGATGCCTCACCGACATCATGCATCTGGGTCAATGGGACGAAACCATCTGTCTGATGGTTGGAAAGTGCAGAACTAGTTCTTCCATAGTTAACCATATCAGTCTCTGCGTCTGAAGTTCTGCCTATACCATGTGCCGACTTGCCATTTAACATCATTCCAACCGAGCCCATGTTGCTTTGTATGTTGAATGGTGCCATCTGCTCACTGAAGCCTGCCATCTGCTCACCGAGTGTCTTTGTGCTTCCTTTGACCGGAAACGGAGAGCGCGTTCATTGTCTCAACGGCCACATCCCTACCTACCTTTGCAGGGACGTGACAATGTGTGAGGCCTAAACTCAAATTCATTTTCTTAACACAGTACAATCGAAGTCGCTCACATACACAAACATCCCGCGCCCACTTCATGGCCGCCTCGTCGTCGAGTGCGTCATCGTGCTCGCTCTTCACGGCCGCGAGCCCCGGCTCCGTCTTCAGCTTGACGAGGCGGGGAGGAGCCGAGGAGGAGGCATGGCCGCCCTCGTTGATGATGATGCCGGCGCTACGGGTGCGCCGGCCGAGCGGCGTTTCCACGTTCTCGGGCTTGACGCTGACGAGCGCTGGCGTCCTAGAGGAGTGGTAGGAGGATCGGGAGAGGGAGGAGGAGGAAGACCCGCCCAGCATTCGCCACGGCACCCATGGGCCGACACTCCGACGGGGTCGGGGCCGCCGGGTACTGTAGCGGCGGATGGTTGCTGCCCTCGAGGTACTCCCGTTGCTGTTGTTGCACCCCCTGACCACCAGCGCGTTGTTCACGGAGGCGAACCGCTCCGCCGGCCGGCGTTCGAAGTATGCCGCCCACGCCTTGTGGTTGCCGGCGTCGTACTCCGGGAGGGCGCGCTCCTCCTCCGAGAGGGAGGCCCGCACACGCTCGATCTCGGTGGGGAAGTATCCGGGGTGTTCGACATCGGGCAGAGGAAGGACTGGGACGCCCCCGGCGCTGAGCCTCCACTGCCCCGGCGCGCGCACGTCAGGGGCGCGCGGGTAGTTCGCCTCGTGGAGGAGGTGAGCTTCCCACTTGTGGCGAGAGCGGCGGCCGAAGCCGTTGGCCACCGCCACATCACCAGGGAACTGTTCACCCATCAGGGATGTGCGTGCAC
This sequence comes from Triticum aestivum, assembly GCF_018294505.1. Lineage (NCBI taxonomy): Eukaryota > Viridiplantae > Streptophyta > Magnoliopsida > Poales > Poaceae > Triticum > Triticum aestivum. Next base: position 703,062,719 of record NC_057812.1, on the reverse strand, counting down.
GCGGTGGCTAGACGGGGAGAAACGGGGAGAGAGGGCGTCGGCAGCGAGAGAAGGGGGTTGCGGGTGGGTGATTCCACCGGTGAGGGAGGGGCGGCTTTTATAGCAGCCGTGTAGTGGCAACGCATGTGTACGCGTGGCGGGAGGGGGCGCGTCGGTGCACCGCGTCGCCCATCAGGAATCAATGGAAGGCTGACCGGTGGCAGCCTTGGTATTGATTCCCCGTGGGAAACCGAGGCTATGAGGATGACGAGGCACTGGGGTCGTTGACTCGGAGGGCCCGCCATTCTTCCGTGCCAAAACGATTGCACCGGGCGCCCCCAGCGCACCAGGTTCGGCCTGGGTCCGCCGACGCCACTTTCGGGCCTAACTGGCGAAAAATGGGCTCCCGGAGGCGTGACTGAGCCGTTTTTTGGGCGCCAGGGCCAAAAAAGGGCCCTGGCGGCCTGTTGGGGACGCGGCTGGAGATGCTCTTAGCCCTAGGAACACACACGCGCACATCCTACCCCTATGAGCACCTCCAAGAGACTGAGACGACAACTCATCTTGAGATTGATGAGAAAATACGAGCACCAATGTCAAGTCTGGGACTTGAACTCTGGTGGGCAGGGGATACCACTGTCCCCCTGACCATTCGATCATAAGTTGGTTCGCTCCTAAACACATATTCTTGTGCATAGTTTACCTTGCATTTTTCCACTTTTTTTGCGGGAAAAAACTTGTATTACTCAAATATCATGGTCATTGCAATCTCCATGAGCTAGCTCTAAAGAAGCTGAAGGTCCTGAACCAATCTAGGTCATAGTTCTTCCTTCAACCCTTGCAAACTTAGAGCTTTTTCTACAAGCTTGATTTACAAACTCGACCTTTCGCAAGAAGTTCTTGGTTAAATCCTAGACTATCACTAACCTTATTTTGAGTGCGGTTAACAAGAGTAATAGAAGTTCTACGAAGTCTCATCAAGTGCCTAATCTTTCTTACAATGGAATGGTCTAAAGATCCGTCTATCTCATGCGACTGAATCAGCTTCACTGCAACCATGGAGTCCATCTCCACAATAATTGGCAATTCACTTCTCGGATTGAAAATGATAGTCCTTCCATACACACGCAGAGTTCCGCTTCCAATGCTTCTCGACATGAAAACAGTGCCCTACAGGCCAAAAAAATGATAGCACCATTGTCATTCCGTAAGATCATTCCCGCTCCAGCGGCACCATCTTCGCCTATAGGACCGTTCAATGTTTAATTTCACCCACCCAGCCGGGCACGAACTCCATCTATCCACCTGACCTTTTTTTCGACAAAGGGTGTTCTTTATTGACTCAAGATATAGCATCGAGGGATACAATTATAGTGAGTACACACCCAGCCTCTGCATAACAAAGATGCACACAGCCAACACTAACACACGCACACAAAGTACCACGCCGGCAAATAGCAAAGTCATTAAAGACCGAAGCTATGCATAGGCGAAGACAAAAGAAGGAAAAAAATACCGTAAGCAATGAAAACAACGATTGATGACATACACCAATGACCATCCGCACCAACCATCTCTTGACAGCATGATAACTACGATGAAGATTCTCCAAAAGCGATGCCTTCGGGAAGAGAACGACGCACAAGCGCCACCGTCGCCCGATCCAACCACGGAGGTTAGACCGTGGGTTTTCACCCTGAAGATCAAGTTCGAGTAAACTCCAAACAATGCCTTCATCAAGGTAACGGCACGAAGAACGTCGCCATTGTCTGGTATAACCAAGTGTCAGACCTATGGTTTTCACCATGGATCTCGAGAACATCCAATCGAAGTCATCATATGTTGTCTCCTCCACTTGCCTCGATCCCAGTAGCTGCATACGCCCATGGTCTTGATGACGTGCTGAGGAGCCATGGTGAGAGCTGGGTGTGTTGTTCTCACTGTTTGGTGATACGTGATGATAGATTTACCTTTGCCAGGATCATCACACAATTCAGTTTTGAGCCCAATGACAGAGTCCAGGTAGCTTACCAGAAATCTTTTAGATGCTTCCGCTGGGGGTGGCAGTTCGTGATGAACAACTTCATCGCAGACGTGCTAACAGAGCCATAAGGTCATCAGCAACATGGCGCGTTCGATGTCTGGGAGGGGTTCAAGTGCATGCAATAACCACTCTTTGCCCGTGTTTTCAATATCATTAATCTCTGGCAGACCCAGACTTCTTCCATAGCATACCACAACTAATGAGCAAGAGGGCATCGAATAAACGGATGGAAATTATCTTGGATTTCAGTTCCACATATCGGGCCTTATGGCTTCCTGGAATCATAATATGTCAAGGGCCTTTTATCTGAAAAATAAAACACTTCTCGGGAAAGTAGTTCAAGGGTGTTTCAGAGTTCAGACTAGGGCAAGAGCAACACACAAATTCGAACCAAATAATTGCCTCCTCTGTCCAACATCACTAAGATAATTGTTTATGCTTTGTGAGTATGAAGTCAGGCCAAGATGTTCAAGAAAGAAGAAATGTCGTTTATGAAGAAGAGAGAAAAGAAATATAAGGATCCATCGAGTGGAGTTTTTGTGGTCCATGCCATGGATGTGTGTAGTTTCGAGAAAGGTGTGATAGTTTCTGCCATTTTTTATTACCCCCCTCAATATAATTCCATTCTTGTCAAATGTCAATATGTTTCTGTTTGTGGTTCGTATATGGATCAAGAGTTAACATATACTAGTTTCATGTTCTTTTTTGAAAAATATTTAAAAGGAATGATGTCCTATGAATTATGTTGGAGAACGAATTATTCATGCACACGAAAAAATATGTTGTGAAATACAAACATATATTATTACAAAACCTATTAATATGAATTGTGGGATGCGGTGGTGCTTACTATCATGGTGGAGAAATGCTTACGAGAACCAAACTAATGGATATGAAAGGAGTTAAAGTACCACCAAAAATTTGGAGATGAAAGAAGTCAATGTGCCACACGATGGAGGGGATGAAAGGAGTCAAAGTGCCACTTGAAAAACAGAGGTGAAAGGAGTCAGCGTGCCACATGACAAACGGAGATGAAATGATTCGACACGATACATGAAAAATGAGATGAAAGGATTCATCCCATTATGTGACTATATATATTGTGAGAATCAAAAACTTCAGATTTGGAGGGTCAGATAGCACCCAACGAGTTTTGTATAGGAAGACCTAGAGGCACCACTTAAGCTCATTGCTTCGAATGAAGTCCAGCTACTCTATTCTCTTTTTATGAATTTGTTTTGGAGACGACACACCCAATGGAAATGGAAACTTTCTAGTTTTTCATTGCATCTCATTTTCTGTGTAGTGCATGGACTCCTTTTTTGCAATGAGAATTTACACGTAGATGGTATGCATATATTATTCCTCTATTCCTATCAAAACTATTCGAGAGACCACCTCCCAGTCTATAGTATCTCATAATCTACTTGAGAATTGAGGTGACCTCGCACAATCTCGATTCACCCGAAAAATGAATACCATCACGAAAGTCATCGGATATCATCCTTCCTTGTTTTTCTAAAATAAATGACCGAAGATGATCTCACCAAACTCTGCTCTATTGCCCCATTTAGAAGGTACACGGGGGAAATTACGTAGTGTGAAATTCAACAAGAAATGCATTTAATAGTAATTATTGTAGATCATTGTATCATGCTGGAATTACATTGTATCAACAAGCTTAAGTGCTGCCCCTAGGTCACCCTAAGTATAAACCATTAAGTTTTGGTTGCACGCAACACTCAGATGCAGAGGGCCGGGGGCTTTCCTCCTTTTAAAAAAAATCTAAACGTCTAGATTCTCAAGAGATATATTTGTCGCATAGTGTATTGATTATTTAATCTCCATGTGTCATATGTCACATTGAATCCTCTCATGTTCATTTGTCGTGTGATGTGTTAACTCATTTCATCTCAGTTTGTTCCATGACGCATTGACTACTTTCATTTCCTCTATCGTGTGGCACCTTAACTCCTTAATTTCATCTCCATTTGTCATGTGTTATGTTGACTCCTTCCATGTCTTTTTTTGTTTGTTTTCGTAGGCATTTTCCACAATGATAGTAAGTGTTTCCACATCCCTTAAATCAAATTAATAAGGTTAGATATCATAGGATTGTATCTCATAACATATTTACTCATGTGCGTGATTTGCACCATGTCGGTTCACCACGTCTGGATTTGTAGCTGGAAATGGGTGAGGCTGCTGGCAGTGGCACGCGGCATATGGTCGGGTTGGCAGCAGGGGCTCAGGAAGGTTGCTAGTGGCGGCATGCAGCGGGATTGGGGCAGGTGACGCGTGTAGCGTCTTGGTCGAGGTCTGCGCCGGCGGTCAGGTGGCTAGCGACGGCGCGCTGGTCGCTGTCAGCGACCTGCGGGTCCAAATGGGATGGCGGCATGGAATGGGTAGGGGTGGGTTGCTCTCGGGGGTTGGACAGCTGGGGGCGACAGATGTCTAGGCTAGACGGCGGTCTGTGCTCTTCTAATCGTTATGGTGAAGATGGGAGTTTCAAGGCGACTCCATGTGTTACTCATGAATTTATTCGTTGGAGAAGATGAATACGAAATGGAGATGGAAATCAATGGGTAAAGAAGTTAACTGGGAAGTTTATTAGGTGGTGGGGAGAGGCCAAAGGGGGGTTGCCGGGCTGGGGAGAGACATAGTAAGAAAGAGATACCTAGTTGTTATCTCTAACTGCAATGATGACATGGAAATGTTGAGGTGAATAATCTGCATGCTGAGAGAATCCCTTGTAATGGGGATAAACTTCTTAAGAATGTAAGATATGTTAGTTGATAAGAATAATATAAAAGTGCATCACAAGCATGTAGAACTCATGTAAATATCTTCCGATAAAGGGCGCTGGTATCTCCATTTTATTGATCTGTTATTGGAACAAGAAAGGGTATCCCACACCTATTTCCCTAGATATGACCCTGGGTATCGAACCCATGAGAGGAAGACTCCCTTGAAGCGATGGTCTCTAGCAAGCTTTTGTCGAAGTGTCAAATCCATCTTTTGACCGGATCAACAAGCAAATAGTGATTCAAACAATTATAATAAAAAGAAGGTACATGGATGCGGTCTTAATGCTTAGAACCATGTGTTGGTGTTGGGATCAAAAAATGATATTGGTTTGTGCTCGGGAAGTCACCCATCAAGAGGTGCATGCTTCATTTGAAATGGGGGATGTGTCCAAATAAGATCTCGACCGGCACGAGTCCTGCATCAAGAATCAGTCATCGTACCGAAGGCCTGATCCATCTCGCGGAGTTGCCCCGATGAGTACACCTCATGAATCCCGAAGGATATGATCCATGGTAATTACCCTACTAAACCTTACTGTCGCCGGTGTTCGGTATAACACTTCACGGCCACCTTGCTCCTAGCCTCACCGGTGATCGATCTCTATGATCATGGGTACTTACAGGGATGAAAATCGCGGACAAGACAAGAGATACTTCACGATGCAATTTTATTTTACACATACAAGACGTCATGTCAAAGCCTTCCATTGATCCCTTCACCAAATACCTGTGGCTACAAGGCTCATGCCTCACCGGACTAATCAAACAAGAAGATCATATCGCAAGAAGAAATCATTGAAGAACACATCTCGAGATTAATCGATTGTAATAAGTCTTACAATAGATGTCTTGTGTGATGCACGATTACAAGTATGAACTAGATAAGAGAGGGCTATGGTGGTGGAGATGGCTATGGAGGTGAAAATGGCAGTGGCTAGCGTTTGTGCATGAAGATGATGAATGGGTTTTGGCCATGCTCGACCCTCCTTGTCTCCTCGTTCTGTTGACATTTCGATGGGGTCCCCTCAATAAAAGTTGTTCAGGTGGACGGCCTACCTCGGTTTCCAGGCCAAATGACCTCTAGTGCGACCGCTCGAGGTCGTCTTTTGGTCTATTGGCCTTCTTACGCATCCTGGTGGCCTATTTCTTCTCCATTTTCCTTCCTTTCCTTTCTCCCACATTATATCTTCCCTTTTTAACCCATTCACTGTGAAAAATATTAAAGAGAGGATTCATGGAATCCTTTGCATTCATTAGTCATTAGTGACAATATCAGAGCGAATATATCTCTTTTAGTGAAATATCTCATTTGAAATAAGGTTGAAATGGATATTAAAAATATTATACTCATCAACTCCCCCAAGCTTAAACTTGATTGTGCTCGAGCAAGATAGAGAGAAATCTGAATCGTAAGGAACTTAGTTATTTAAACTTAAATAATGAGAAGGTTTTGGTTCACTTACGATCAGTATGCCTAGATAGCCCTCTGCTTCTTTACCTGAAAACTTATCATAGATATAGCGGTGGCATGGTTATAGTGCAAGTCTTAGTGAAGCAAAGATAATGAACACAAAGTTTCCGATCTACCAGATAAAACAACTTTGCAGCACTTCATTTCATTTAATAACACTTGCCTGTCGGGAATGCATGGAAGAGTTTCTTTAGATAGAGCCATAAAATCATAAGTTGGGGAGTGCAAAGCATTTAGTAAAACATGATGCTCAAGTGCTCTTGAACGCAACCACAATTGTTTCCTCCTCTAGGCTCTTAAACACTTTGTTTCAATCATTATTTGTTGGAACTTTGATTGTCACGTGAAGGAGATTATGCCAAATAAGTGATCGTACATAGGTTTTCGCTGTGTCTTAGTGCTTGGGAATTATGGACTTATAGCCTAAATTCGAGCTATCCCTCTTGGTGGATCGTTCATTGGCCAACAGAGTCCTCAGCATATCATCAAGAAGGGTAACAAAGCTACATTTACACACGTAAGCGTGCATATAGCAGCAAAGGCCATGGCACCAGTCGGAGGTTGTAGGACCATGCTGAGAATACAACACAGATTTTTGGCATAATCTCACCCACCTTTCAACTAAGTTCCTCTAGACAATTTAATCCACAAGTGCTATCAAGTCTATTAAAATTAACAACATGGGGTTGAGCATGTTTAAACATCACTTCTCTACAACTTCTCAACTCCCGAGTCTTGAAATACTTTTTCTTGTGCAAAGTTATACTTGGTTATTTTCATTTAATTTTCAAAATTGTCCCACGGCAAGTCTTACTTGTCTAAACTAAAGAAAAAAAAGTTACAAAATTATTTCAGTTACTAGAGAAAAACCTTTGTATCAACTATGAAGACTCACTCCCATCCACACATATCATACATACTACTACTACATCTACTCTAAGTAACCAAGTGGAAAAGACGGGGATCGTAGGACATACCTTCACGGTTGCGAATTTACACACTTCTCTTCCTTACTCTTGCATTACTCATTGTCCTAGCATAGATCAACTCCTCTGAAAACAAAATGCAAACAAACTCCAAAGGACTAAATAAGAACAAGAAAAAAGCAAAGATTTTTCTATTTTTTGGTTTTTGGGTTTTTGAAAACTAACTTGCAATCGAAAAATCGCAAAGGAAAAAGCAAATAAAAAGCGAGTGCTAGAACAGACCGGCACAAGTGTTTTGACGCTCTTTGAGATTAAGTACAACCTCATTACAATTTATTCAAATACCACCATATCTTGATGTAGAAGTGACGATAACATCCCCCAAGCTTAGGCTCTTACAAGCCCAATCGAGTGAGATCATTGTGGCGGTTGGTCAGGAGCCCACTCTTGGCTCCAGTTGGAGAAGTTTATGTTCATGTAGATAGACGTGCTCCTCAGGGACGACGCGAGGTTGCTCATATCATCAGTAGGGCCATGAAGGTTGTTTAGGTCCACATAGGTGGTGTAGTCTTGTTGGGGCTGCTCCTCCTCTTCGTCGGTGGTGAGTTCTTGTTCGTCCACTTGTTCAGGATTTGGCCCTTCTTGGTCAAAGGTTGCATCTCCTTCCTATGCAACATAATGCAGTTGTCTATTCTCGATGGAGAAACGGTTAGGCATAGGTGTGGGTAACAAGTACACCACTCTAGGAATTTTGATACAATGACGGCCATTACGAATTACTACCATACCAGCGCTAGTAAGAACATGAATGCTAACAAGGCTGTTACTGACAATGGAGCGGAGATGATTGTAGTCAAGGCCAAGGGACTTTGCTAATATAGTGATAACTCCACACACGGTATCTCCATGTGCATGATTTCCTTGATGCACGAGGTGTAGCAGAAGTACTGCCCCTAGGTTGGGAGAATAACTGATGTCTAGGCTTGCTTCTTTCCCGAGAACTAGCTGATACGTCTCCAACGTATCTACTTTTTCTAACGCTTTTGCTCTTGTTTTGGACTCTAATTTGCATGATTTGAATGAAACTAACCTCGGACTGACGCTGTTTTCAGCAGAACTACCATGGTGTTGTTTTTGTGCAGAAATAAAAGTTCTCGAAATGGAATGAAACTTTGCGGGGAATTCTTATATAATATACAAAAATTTCTGGAGCAAAGACCTACCGAAGGGGGGCACCTGGGTGGGCACAATCCACCAGGGCGCGCCCCCCTTACCAAGTGCGCCCAGGTAGGTTGGTCCCACCTGGTGTCCCCACAGACCCTGAAACCAATGCTATAAACTCCTATATTCGGAGAAAAAATTAGGGAGAAAGGATTATCGCGATCCTCGAGATGGAGCCGCCACCACGCCCTTCCTCGCCCACCGCAACTGTCGGCCTCACACCTCGATGTATCCCTCAAATCCGGCAACCTCCTCTTCCACTGTAGCACGTCCTTCCTCCTCCTCCTCCGCTACCCCTCCTTCCTCCTCCTCCTCCTCCACTGCTAGAAGGAGAGGAAGATCCAAAAGAACGTCGCACATGACAATGGCCAGATCTCTGATGGATGGAACACATAGCGTCATCTAGGGTTTTGGCTCCAAATCCGGCATCCACCAGTGAGTTGCGGCACCTACTCCTCTCTATCTCTCTCTTCCTCTTCTAATCCTTGTCTCTTTTTTTGTAGCAGCAACAAAGGAGAGGTGTGGAGAAGAGTTGGATGGGGAAGCACCATCACCATGGACTACTTCATCCCCTCCAGGATCAGCATCGACCATGGATGAAGAGGACGATGACGCCTACCTAACAGTAGCAGCCATGGCTGGAATTTATTTTTTAATTCCTAATTAGTTAGTAGTAGCGCGGGTGGTATCCACGCTACTACTAACGGACGTAGCAGTAGCGCGGGTGGCACCCGCGCTACTACTACCAGTTAGCTGTAGCGTCGTATCCATAGCGCGGGCACCTGCGCTACTGATATACCAAAAACCCGCTCTACTGCTAGTCTTTCCCCTAGTAGTGTCAGGCGTCCGGGCTATGTGACATGGGCCGGACTCATGGGCCTTGAAGATACAAGATGGAAGGCTTTCCCTCGTGTCCGGATGGGACTCTCCTTAGCATGGAAGGCAACCTAGGCGCTCGGATATGAAGATTCCTTCCTCTCTAAACCGACTTTGTACAACCCTAGGCCGCTATGGTGTCTATATAAACCGGAGGGTTTAGTCCATAGGACCAATCATAATCATATAGGCTAGACATCTAGGGTTTAGCCATTACGATATCGTGGTAGATCAACTCTTCTAACCCCTATACTCATCGAAGTCAATCATGCAGGATGTAGGGTTTTACCTCCGGCTACCTCTTGAGCGCTGCGTTGGTTTTCCCTTGAAGAGGAAAGGGTGATGTAGTAATGTAGCGTAAGTATTTCCCTCAGTTTTTCAGAACCAAGGTATCAATCCAGTAGGAGATCACGCTCAAGTCCCACGCACCTACACAAACAAATAAGAACCTCGCAACCAACGCGATAAAGGGGTTGTCAATCCCTTCACGGTCACTTATGAGAGTGAGATCTGATAGATATGATAAGATAATATTTTTGGTATTTTTATGATCTTATATTTACTAATTGGAGGCACCTTTCTTGATCTCTCATTAATCCACATCATTAAGATTAATTAAACCGTTAGATTATAAAATTTACGACCAGGATGAAAAGACAACTTGCGTAACACAGATGATCCAATCCTATGAAAAACGGACCTGACACGTCCAACTTATAGTCAAACGAAACAAACAAACTCCACCCGCAGAAAAAAAAGCTTCACGTAAAAAAACAAGGAAATCCTCACGTAAAAAAACTCCACCCATGCGCACAAATTAGGAAGGAAAGCTTCCATTTAAAGAAGAAAAAAAACTCCACCAAAAAAAAGACTCACGTAAAAAAGAAACAAACAAGGAAATCCTCACGTAAAAATTCCTCATGTAAAAAAAAACTCCACCCGTGCCCACAAATTAGGAAGGAAATCTGCCGTTTAAAACGCAAATGATAAAGTACCAAAACAAATCTATCTATAGAAAGGAAACAAATCAACGATCCGGCTGATTGCCACTGAAAAAAATAATAGACAAACAAGAAGATCCTCGCGTAAGGAAAACAAGGAAAGCATCCATCCACTAGTAGAAAAAGGGTCAAACGTGAAGCACATTAGTGCCGGTTTGAATTTGAGCCGGCACTAATATGTACATTAGTGCCGGTTCCAACGGCTAGCCGGGCCGCTCTCATTAGTACCGGTTCATGGCGAACCTTTACACCGGTTCGTGCCACGAACCGGTACTAAAGTGAGTGGTGGCAGGATTTTGTCAGTCCGGGGCCCCTCCAGCACCTTTAGTACCAGGTCGTATCACGAACCGGTACTAAAGGTCGTCCTACATAGACCCTTCGTCCACCCGAGCTCGCTCTGTTCTTCCCCTTTCCCCTCTCCTCTCTGTTCTTTCCCCTCTTCCTCTCAAGCTCATCACACATTTTGCCCAAGATTTGATGGCCCCCATCCATTCAAATGATCACAAAGGTTAGCAACTCTTTCCTTTCATCTCTCATTGCTAGATTAGCTCGTGCAATGCTTTATATAGTGATTGATTTTTGAGTTTAGTAATTTGGGAGGAATTATATATATGTGCTAGTATTTGATTTATATGCAATTTGAGGTCAAAAATAACACTTAGTTTTGCATATGTAGGTGTGGTTTACTTAGTACCTTCTAAATCTCCGTCGTAACCACCGTCGATCGCTCGCAACGTCCCGTCGCCGGCACCACCTTGTGGTGAGCCTCTTGTTCATGAAGTTTTATATAAAAAATGATGTTTGTGTGATTTGGATATATAGTTACTCGTATAATTATCTTACCCATACGTTGTTTGTTATGCATAGTGCCATGGTTTTGATATCCGTCCCCGTCGGCCCTCGTCCGGGTTATGATTCGGATGTGGTATATTCTCTTTTAAAACTATTCATTGCATTTCGTGTTTATGACAAATTATGCCCATCAAGTTGACATAGATATTTGTATGTAGGAGGTAGTTGAACCCGAAATTCCAACCGACCCTATTGTCGAGAGGTTAAATTTAGTTGAAAGAGAAAACAAGGATTTGAAGGAAAAATTGAAAAGAATTGAGGGGGAGAAGATGGAATTGGAGTTGCATGTTGCCGATGTCGTCGATGATCACAAGATTAAGATGGAGAAAATGCGCTTGAAGATTAGAAAGATTAGAAAATATGCCATTCATAGTGAGGCTTGGTATCATTATGCTGTTGGATCAATTGTTACCTTAGTTGCGATCTTGATCGCATTTGTTGTTGCATTTAAATTCTTTAGCTAGAGAGTTATTTGTTTGTTGCATTGAAGTGTTGTATGCTCTTTATGTATGAACTTTATGTATTGTATTAATTTGATGTTTTCGGTGCTGTGTATTGAAGATGAGCCGGCAATGGATGTACGATGACCGATGCTCTCCCGAGTTCATTAATGGCGTGCGTACTTTTCTGCTTGCGGCTGAGGCAAACAAGCGAGCGGATGGTTTTATGCATTGTCCATGTGCTGGCTGTAAGAATGGTCGCAATTACTCTACGTCAAGAACCATTCACGTCCACCTGTTTGAGTCCGGTTTCATGCCCCACTATAATGTTTGGACCAAGCATGGAGAAAGAGGGGTTATGATGGAAGACAATGAAGAAGAAGAGGACGACGACAGCTATCCTGGCCATGGGTTCCCTGAATACGATGATACAACAATGAGGGAAGAAGCTGAGCCGGTAATGCGGGAAGAAGCTGAGCCGGCAATGCGGGAAGAAGCTGAAGAAGAGGCATCGGATGAGCCCGTTGATGATCTAGGTCGGGCCATTGCCGATGCAAAGAGAAACTGCGCAAGTGATTTGGAGAAGAAGAAGTTGCAGCGCATGTTAGAGGATCACAAAAAATTGTTGTACCCGAATTGTGAAGGTGACAAGAAAAAGCTGGGCACCACACTGGAATTGCTGCAATGGAAGGCAGAGAATGGTGTATCTGACAAGGGATTTGGAAAGTTGTTGGTAATGATAAAGGATATGCTTCCAAAGGACAACGAATTGCCCGAGAGTACGTAGCAAGCAAAGAAGGTTGTCTGCCCTCTAGGGTTAGAGGTGCAGAAGATACATGCATGCCCTAATGATTGCATCCTCTACCGCCGTGAGTACGAGGATTTGAACGCTTGCCCGTTATGCAGTGCATTGCGCTATGAGATCAGCCGCGATGACCCTGGTGATGTCGAGGGCGAGCGCCCCAGGAAGAAGATTCCTGCCAAGGTGATGTGGTATGCTCCTATAATACCACGCTTGAAACATTTGTTCCAAAACAAAGAGCATGCCAAGGCGATGCGATGGCATAGAGAAGACCGTAAGAAAGACGGAAAGTTGAGAGTACCCGCTGACGGGTCGCAGTGGAGAAAAATCGAAAGAAAGTACGGGAATGAGTTTGCAGATGATGGAAGGAACGTATGGTTTGGTCTAAGCGCGGATGGCATTAATCCTTTTGGGGAGCAGAGCAGCAACCATAGCACCTGGCCTGTGGCTCTATGTTTGTATAACCTTGCCCCTTGGTTGTGCATGAAGCGGAAGTTCATTATGATGCCAGTGCTCATCCAAGGCCCTAAGCAACCCGGCAACGACATTGATGTGTACCTAAGTCCATTAGTTGAAGAACTCTTACAACTGTGGAATGGAACAGGTGTACGTGCGTGGGATGAGCACATGGGGGAAGAATTTGACCTAAAGGCGTTGTTGTTCGTGACCATCAATGATTGGCCTGCTCTCAGTAACCTTTCAAGACAGACAAACAAGGGATACCGCGCATGCACGCACTGTTTGGACGATACCGACAGTATATATTTGGCTAATTGTAAGAAGAATGTGTACCTGGGACATCGTCGATTTCTTCCGAGCAGGCATCCCGTAAGAAAGAAAGGCAAGCATTTCATCGGTGAGGCGGATCACCGGACGAAGCCTCGCCACCGTACTGGTGCTGATGTACATGATATGGTCAAGGATTTGAAGGTGGTCTTTGGAAAGGGTCCTGGTGGACAACCTGTTCCGAATGACGCTGACGGACGCGCACCCATGTGGAAGAAGAAATCTATATTTTGGGACCTGCCCTATTGGAAAGACCTAGAGGTCCGCTCCGCAATCGACGTGATGCACGTGACGAAGAATCTTTGTGTGACCCTGCTTGGCTTCTTGGGCGTGTATGGGAAGACAAAAGATACACCTGAGGCACGGGAGGACCAGCAACGTATGCACGGAAAAGACGGCATACATCAGGGTCATGCAAGCTACGCTCTTACCAAAGAAGAGAAGGAAATCTTCTTTGAATGCCTGCTTAGTATTAAGGTACCGTCTGGCTTCTCGTCGAATATAAAGGGAATAATAAACATGGCAGAGAAAAAGTTCCAGAACCTAAAGTCTCATGACTGCCACGTGATTATGACGCAACTGCTTCCGGTTGCATTGAGGGGGCTTCTACCGGAAAACGTTCGATTAGCCATTGTGAAGCTATGTGCATTTCTCAATGCAATCTCTCAGAAGGTAATCGATCCAGAAATCATACCAAGGTTAGAGAATGATTTGGTGCAATGTCTTGTCAGTTTCGAGTTGGTGTTCCCACCATCCTTCTTCAACATCATGACGCACGTCCTAGTTCACCTATGCGAAGAGATTAACGTTTTGGGTCCTGTATTTCTACACAATATGTTCCCCTTTGAGAGGTTCATGGGAGTCTTAAAGAAATATGTTCATAACCGTGCTAGGCCAGAAGGAAGCATCTCCAAGGGCCATGAAAATGAGGAGGTCATTGAGTTTTGTATTGACTTTATTCCTGACCTTAAGCCGATTGGTGTTCCTGAATCGCGGCATAAGGGCAGACTGGATGGAAAAGGCACGCTAGGAGGGGAACAAATAATATGTATGGACGGACATTCTCTCACTGAAGCACACTACACAGTTCTACAGAATTCCGCCTTGGTGGCTCCGTATATGGATGAACACAAGAATTTGCTACGCTCCAAACACCCGGAGCGGTCTGATGACTGGATTACACGTGAACAAACCAGGAGTTTCGCCAGCTGGTTGCAGACACGTACCATGCATGACACCTCTATTGAAGATGACCTGTACTTGCTGTCCCAGTTACCATCTTCGAATATAATGACTTTCAAAGGGTACGAGATAAATGGTAATACATTTTACACGATCGCCCAAGATAAGAAGAGCACCAACCAAAACAGTGGTGTCCGCTTTGATGCAGAAACCAAGACAGGAAAGGAAACATATTATGGTTATATACAGGACATATGGGAACTTGACTATCGACGTGGTTTGAAGGTCCCTTTGTTTCGGTGCAAATGGGTCAATATGACACGAGGCGGGGTAACGGAAGACCCGCAGTACGGAATGACAACAGTGGATCTCAACAATCTTGCGTATGCAGACGAACCATTCGTCCTAGCCAATGATGTGGCACAGGTTTTCTATGTGAAGGACATGTCTACCAAGCCAAGAAAAAGAAAAGATAAGGAAGCGAATGCATCGTACGATGAGCCAAAGCGGCACATAGTTCTTTCTGGGAAGAGAAACATCGTGGGAGTGGATGACAAGACAGACATGTCAGAAGATTATGAAAAGTTTGATGAAATTGCTCCATTCACAGTGAATATTGACCCGAGCATCCCGTTAAATGATGAAGATTTTCCATGGTTACGGCGCAAAGGGACACACGCGAAGAAAAAGTTTCACACCCAAAGATCTGGGATGTGATCGGCTTCACTATCATCACTTTCTTCTGTGTTTCACACCCAGGAGGGAATCTCTGTAATAGTTAGGGTAGTTATGTGTTTTGGCATTTGAAACGCGAAGAAATTTTATGTGCAAACAAATTCTTTCATGCCTTTACTGATTTTTTTAAGCTAAATGACCCTGAAATTGAAAAGCATTTCAAATGAACTCAGAAAAGGTTGAAAGTTGGCATGGTATCATAATTTCACCCACATAGCATGTGCAAAAAAGTAGAGAGGGTTACCGCAAAAACTGGATGCACTTCGTGTACTAAATGGACAATCTCTTTCGAAGTATCAGGGTTTCGGACGAAAACTCATCCGTTACAAAAGGCATTTCATTTTTTAAATAACCTAAGCATTACCAAATTGAATATAATGATAAAACACACTAATATTAAACATAAGAAAAAAGAATCACTGAAAAATCTATTCTCAAAGTTAAGTTATTCACAAACTAGTGATTCACACAAATTTCAAATAAATCAAAATTTAAACTATTCAAATTTGTAAACTACCGGTACTAACAGAAAGTTTGTAATTTTTTGTACCTAAAGCAAAAATATTCACAAAGAAACTCTAAATACAGCAAAAAAACAACTCAAACAAAAATAAATAAAGCAAAAAAAAGAAAAAAAGCCCACCTACTGCGCCATAGCGGCCTGCATACGACTAGAAACCCAACCTGTTGTTGGGCCAGGATGCAGGCCCGCAAAGGCCCAGTAGGCCCATAGGGTAGCACAGAACATTTGGGCCCAGTAGGCCTACTTTGGAGAGGAGCTCGAGGGAGCTACCGCACTGGGCTTATAAATCAGTGCGGACGCCCCTCGGCTAGCGAGGTGGGACTAAACAATTTGCACCGCACCTGCGCCAGCGCACCCCCTTTAGTGTCGGGTGGTAGCACCAACCGGTACTAAAGGGGGGGCCTTTATTACCGGTTCGAGCCACCACCCGGCACTAAAGGGGGTGCGGTTCCCGCCGCTTGGCCTGGCCAAAACAGGCCTTTACTACTGGTTGGTGGCTCCAACCGGTACTAAAGGTCCATCCTATATAACAAAACACTTCAAAATTTTCAGTTTCTCCCCTGATTCTTCTCCTCTGCCCCCGTCGCCCGCCGCCCCCGTCTCAATAACCCTCGTTGCCGCCCCCGTCCCCGTCGTCGCCGCCCCGTCGTCCCCGTCCCCGTCGTCCTTAACGTCACCGCCGCACCGTCCCGGGCCGTCCCGCGTCCTCCCCGTCCCCGTCATCGCCGCCCCGTCCCCGTTGTCGCCGCCCAAGTCCGTCCCCGTCGTCGCCGCCCCGTCCCTGTCCCCGTCGTCGCCATCCCCGTCACCGTCCCCGTCGCCGCCCCCCGTTGCCTCTCGCCTCGCCGGTGAGCACACACACACACACATATTTAGCATTGTTAGAAATTTTTCTTTTTTTAGTTATAGAAATAGTTAGTTATATAGCATTTTTAGAAATGTTATAGAAATGTTAGAATTGTTAGAAATTTTTCTGTTTTTTAGTTATAGAAATAGTTATAAAATAGTTAGAATTGTTAGAAATTTTTCTGTTTTTTAGTTATAGAAATAGTTATAAAAAAGTTAGAAATTTTTCTTTTTTTAGTTATAGAAATATTAGAAATGTTATACAAATGTTAGTTATATATATAGAAATGTTATATTTTTTTTCTGTTTTTTAGTTATAGAAATATTAGAAATGTTATAGAAATGTTAGTTATATAGCATTGTTAGAAATGTTATAGGAATGTTAGTTACATAGAAATGTTAGAAATTTTAGTTATCAAAATCCAATCATTAAAAAATGTTACTTTTTGCGGGCATATAGCTAGTATTTGTTCTCGACAATGCCTGGCCCGCATCCTTGCCGTCGACCCGTCCGCGACGACGTCTGGCTGACCCATGTCCGGGACTGGGCTCCGCCGGACTGGCACTGGGAGGTGCTGCCTGGAGGGGCGCGCCGCTTGATGAGGAACCCGGCCCCGGGTCCCATCGTCGACCCTGATCTCGTTTGGTGGCGTTCGCGTGGGCCAGTTTCGGTGCGGAGGGAGCCGGCCCCGCCGGAGGTGGTACCTCGCCGTGTCAGGGAGGAGGACGAGCACGTCCATCACTACATGGTTGCGTTAGAGGGCGGCAGGTTCTCCAATACTTGGCAGTTTCTTCAGGGATCTCACTTCAGCTATGTTCCTGTGAGGGTTCCTTCTCTTTGGGTATCCACAGCCCGCGCCGCAGGAACCGCGAGTGTCCTAGATTCTTCTGTAGTATTCGATCTTTATTAGCTACCTAGCTAGTGATGTACTCGATATATAATATTCGAGACGATGTGTATTCGAGATTATATATTATTCGAGACGATGTATTCGAGACGATGTATTCGAGATTATATCTATTATTCAAGACGATGTATTGGAGATTATATCTATTATTCGAGACGACATATTCGAGATTATATTTGATGATGCTTATTATGTACTATGATTGATCCAGTTTTTCCTTATTAATTGATTGCATCCATGCATTGTAATTTGGATATATTTCTTTTGGATTAGTTAAACAAAACCTATGGCGGACAATACTGACAGAGAGGGAGAAGAGGCCCTGTTCAATATCATACGCAATCCTTGCGGGCCAGATGATGATCAGAATGAAGAAGATTATGACGGCTCCGAATATCTAAACAACACCGGGGAGGGTGATATGATATTCGATCGCGATGACCGAATTGATGAAGTCGTGAACTATGAACATGACGAAGAAAATGTTGATCTTGAAACAACAAAGACAGGCGAGGTATATATATTTATATAAGCAGGCATCTGGTGATCATCACATGTTTTAAATGACTTGAAGATATATTAACGAATCGATCTTTCTTCTTTCAGCCATCCGGATCGAGCAAATCTTCAGGCAACAGGACGAAACGAGGCCCGAACAAAAAGTTGAAGGAGGGCGTAAAGTACAATATCGAGGCAATCAGACCTAATGGCAAACCATTCGCGCCTAAGAAGATTGCGGACAAGTTCGTTCATCAATGCGGAGTTCTTGTGAAGGACCAACTCCCGATCTCCCTTCAAGAATGGAGTGAGTCATCAAAGCCACGTCCAGGGGTTACTTTTGTCGACGACAGACAAAAATAGTTGCTTTGGGAAACGCTCATGGAACATTTCACCCTACCAGATCATTTCACAAATGCAGATGTGGAGAAAGTCAAGGACGCTGCTCTTAGGAAGATGGCGGTCGCATTCAAGAACCACAAGATTCGTGTATGGGCCAAGTACGTCAACGGAGGAAGGAAGACTCCAGTATTCGAGGGAACACTAGAGAACCAAAGTGCTCATTGGGAGGATTTCGTTAAATTCAAGGATTCGGAATTATCTAAGGAACGGTCGAGAATAAACAAGGCCGATGCCGCAAAAAAGGATAAGTTCCATAAGATGGGGCCAGGTGGCTATGCGGTGGGAATGCCTAAGTGGGATAAGTCTGAGAAAGAGTTGTTGGATGCAGGTGTCACTCCATAAACATTGAGCTGGCCCCCCAGGTGCAGGACTTGGTTCTATGCACATGGGGGGAGTTGGACCCGAAGACAGGCAAAGTTCCCAAGAAGGCATGTCTGGACGGAGCTGAAGATAAGCTACTTGTTGCAATAGAAAAGGCTCGATCCGGGTTGTTCGAGCCCAACAGAGAGAACGACGAGCTTACGTGTGCCCTGGGAAATCCTGAACACCCGGGAAGAACACGAGGCATGGGCGCTATTCCGTGGTATGAGGGGTTTTCGGACTGGAACGCCAACTACAGAACCCGTGCGAGAAAGAAGATTGCGGAGGAGAAGAAGAGGAAGATGGAGGAGGAGTAGAGGAAGCTAGACTTTGAACGCCTTCCAGGCCTAGAATCAGCGCACGCGGACTTGGCAATCAAATTCCAGTGGCAGCAGGAGCAGATCGACTCACTTAGCCAGCAAAGGGGGTCTTAGCAGCTAGCGGATGATCCACCAATGGATAGCACCATCCCATCCATGCCGAGAAGCAGCGTGGGTTCCGCCCGGCGACGCATTGCTGGATAGCTACCCAGTGGATGACATCATGGAGAACACTAACTGCGAGCTACACTTCAAAATGAAGAACATATCCATGAAGGTGGCGGACGCCCTTGCTTTTTTCAAATCCCCCCGAGGCAACCTTCCATTACAACACGATTCCAGCGGGCTATGCTCGTGTCTTGGTTGATGTGGTGGTGGACCAATATTCGGGGCTAGAGCTTGACATTCCTGGAGGTGACGATGAGCACACACTAGGAGAGTCCAACCATCGTATCATCCTATGGAGAAAGGATTGCATCATCTTTCGAAGGCCACCGACACCGCGTCATCTGACTCCTCGTCGCAGTCCGCCACCGAGTCAGCAGACTCCCGCTCCTCCAAGTCCACCAACACGTCAGGCCACTCCTCCTCCAAGTCCGGCACAGCTTCAGGCAACTCCTCCTCCAAGTCCGGCAAAGCGTCAGGCCACTCCTCCTCCAAGTCCGGCAAAGCGTTAGGCCACTCCTCCTCCAAGTCCGGCACAGCTTTAGGCCACTCCTCCTCCAAGTCCGGCACAGCTTCAGGCCACTCCTCCTCCTCCAACTCAGCCACGTCAGCCGTCTTCACCGCCTCAGAAATCATGGAAGAGAGCCGCCTCAGCTATGGTGCGTAGCGGTACAAGTCGAGGTAGTATTGCCGGTACAGGCGGAGGCAAGCGATTTCAATATGGTCCAAGCCTCGCACCTCTTCCGCAGAGGCCTTACGACAAGTCCGAGGAGGAAAACGTAGCCATATCGAAGGCCGAGGTGGAAGCCCATTTTGCACCAAAACCGCCACCGCCGCCAAGGGAGAAAGTGCCTGTGGAAAAGATTGACCACTTCATTCGTATGGCTAGACCACCAGCTCCCAAGCCTGTTGACACAGACTATGAGCGCCACCTCAGGAAGTTAAATCGACCACGTCTACAGAAAGAGGCGAGCTCGAGCTCGAGCAAATCAGCGGGCAAAAAATGCGGTAAAACCATTCCCCAGCTGGGAGAACATGCGGCGCAATCAATCCCTCCGCTTGTTGTGCCAACAACACATGAGAGTAGGCGCGCCCAATATTATTATGGGCAAACCGTTAACGTTCCCGGGCTGGGCGATGTGGTAATAACCGAGGAGCATATTGCGCAGGCTGAATCGATCGGGATCACTGTTGGATAACTCCTCGATATCGAGCCCATGTCTCCGACTAGAGAGGAGGAAATAAAACGGAAATATGCCCGGGGCCAACCTTTGGTCGAGCCAGAGGAGGTCAATAAGCCCCCAACGAGAATGTATGCATTGCATCAATGGTACATGGATATTACCAAGATTTCCAATCGAGAGTCCCTCATGGTGAATGTCAACAAGGAGCATTAATACCATAAGAAAGCTGTGACCGTTGAGTATTCAGAACTTTTTCAGCTATACAATAAAGACGCACTCGACAAATCTATCGTCAGTTGCTATTGTGTGTAAGTGATTTCGTTCTGTAATTTAAGTCTCAAGCTAGCTGATCATTTTGATCAATCATTACCTGTAATTATCCTCACTATATTCTTTTCTGTGGTATTATGCAGGATGAAGATTTATGAAATGAAAAAAGGTGGAGGCTATGGCATTGGGTTCGTTGACCCAAATACCATTAATGAATACACATGGAATATAGATCCATATCACGCAAATTGTGTAGAGGAAAGCATGCTACAGTTCTTCAAGGAACTCAAATACAATGAAGATATACTACTTCCTTACAACTTCCAGTGAGTCACACTGTCTTGTACTACAAATTCTGTTTTTCCCTACTAGCTATAGCTACATGTTTTGGCTTACATATATATGCCCGCTTAATTAAGACATGCAAACCTGTGTGCATGCAGATTTCACTGGATCTTGTTAAAAATTAAAGTTGATGAAGGAACAGTTGACGTACTAGACTTGCTACTTAAGAAAGCAAGTGACTACAGTATCGTGAAGGGGATAGTCAACAAGTTATTTCAATCATTATTAACTATATCTCGGCCTATTTAATTATTTCGTCATTTCCTGATAACAACTATTTAATGACCCATTTATTCATTTTCTTTGTCGGCGGGTAGGGCTTGGGCAAAGTTCAACAGGGTCACTCCAGGCCCATGCAAACAAAGTCTGAAATGGTATCGACCCAAGGTAAGTAATTAAGTAGTACTACCTAGCTGCCATCTCTTTAATTATCATGCTTGATTAATTATTATCTGATCAAAATTCCATTCTCGTAAAGGCCCTGAAGCAGGCGCCGGGGAATGATCTATGTGCATACTACGTTTGCGAGAACATTCGCATGATGGCGTCCGGAAGGACCAAATCTCAAAGACAGGAGTGGGTACGATATCGATTATCAGAACACTATTCACAATTTTTACACCATTATCGATATCTAGTCACACAACTAATACACATGCATATTTATCTCCTTCTTAACAGTTCAAAGAGGTGCGGGACAAGCTCCTAGCACATGACCGCATAGAAGAAATTCAAGAGGAAATAGCGGGATTTTTGCTCGACCAGGTCATAAATCCCAAAGGAGAATACTATTACCCGCTACCGCCCCCATGAACCACTTCCAATTGTTATCGTGCTCCGAAGGCACCAATTAGCTAGGCTAATGCCATTGGCTCCGAAGGCACCAATTAGGAGAAATTGTATGTATATATATATATATATATATATATATGTGTGTGTGTGTGTGTGTGTATGTGTGAATTAATTAATGGTGGTTGTGAGACATTCGATGATATATATATATATATATACTTCTACTAGAAATTCTATTTATATATATGCATAACGTGTCCAATATGTAGTATCGTAAAATACCAACAAACGAAAAAGAATTAAATGGAAAACACAAAATTAAATGAAAAAGAAATCATAAACCCACCCCCCCAACATTTTAATACCGGTTGGTGACACCAACTGGTACTAAAGGGCTCCCTGCCCCCGAAGCTGGCTCGTGCCACGTGGTTGCCCTTTAGCACCGGTTAGTGCTGAACCGGTACTAGGGGGGGGGGCTTTAGTGCCTACATTTTAGCACCGGTTACCAAACCGGCACTAAAGGGCCTTACAAACTGGTGCTATTGCCCAGTTCTGCACTAGTGATCTGTTCCCACAAATAAAGAAGGAAAGCGTCCATTAAAAATTCTGTTGATAATAAAATACCAAAACAAATCCAACAATAAAAAGGAAAAGAATCCACAATCCGGTTGATTGCCCGCGAAATAAAAAAAAGCCTCAATTAATCCAGATAAACAAAATCAATTAACCGTTAGATTCCAAAATTTATGATTCAGGACTAAATGAAAATTTGCATAACACTGATCATCCGGTCCTCTAAGAAAAAACACATGCGACACATCCAATGTTTCTCAAACAAAAAAAGGAAAGCCTCACATCTAAAAAAAGAAAAAAACAAGATAAGCCTCAAGTAATTGTCGAAAAAAAGAATCCTCACGTCAATTGAAAAAAGGAAAGCCCCACGTCCATTCATAAAACACGGAAATCCTTCTCCCGTTCATAAGGAATTTCCATATCCAGCTGATTGCCCGTGAAATAATAATAAGCAACCATGGCTCCATCAAGCAACTATTCACTCGAGAAAAATCTGCGTGGAGTCCGATGTCTCCTCCTGTGCTTCGATCCTGCTCTCCTCCCTATGGTAGTAGGGATAGAAAGTATTGTAAATGTTCAAGCACATTGATCATAAAACAAATTCTTCGAAGATTCTTTTTTGGTACAAAGAAGATCTTGAAATCTAAATTAGCTATCACACAGTTCCCAGCCAATCATACAACACTTTCTTTAAGAAGTTATTGGTTAATACAAGAACATAAAATACAAATAAAAAATGGTCCTTAAAATGATTAAAAAATGTAGAAATCTTTTTTGCTACAGTATCATGCTCTACTACTAGGAATTGTACTACTACTCCAAATGATCGTTTTTAGACCGTATATAAGATTTATTGAATTCAAAGATCGTATCTTTGACCATATTTATGTGAAAGATATCAACATCTAGAATACTAAAGGTATACAACCTGAAAATTAAATTCGTTGCACATCTAATGATATTGATTTTGCATTATGAATCTTGATTTTTTTCAATAAAGTTGGTCAAACTTTATGAAGTTTTACTTGTGACAAATCATATATGCGGAGTAAAAGGGACCAGAGGAGAATTTACTATTAGAAGTGCTAGCCCGTGCAGATGCACGGGTTGATGACTAGTAAAGATAAATAAAGATGCAAAGTGAAATAAACGGCAATAGAAATAACTAAGTATTGGAAGTTTAATATGATAGAAGATAGACCCAGGGGCCATAGGTTTCACTAGTGGCTTCTCTCAAGAGCATAAGTATTACGGTGGGTAAACGAATTACTGTCGAGCAATTGATAGAATTGTGTATAGTTATGAGAATATCTAGGTATGATCATGTATATAGGCATCACGTCCGAGACAAGTAGACCGTAACGAGTCTGCATCTACTACTATTACTTCACACATCGGCCGCTCTCCAGCATGCATCTAGAGTATTAAGTTAATAAGAACAGAGCAATGCTTTAAGTAAGATGACATGATGTAGAGGGATAAACTCATGCAATATGATATAAACCCCATCTTTGTATCATTGATGGCAACAATACAATACGTGTCGGTTCCCTTTCTGTCACTGGGATCGAGCACCGCAAGATTGAACCCAAAGCTAAGCACTTCTCCCATTGCAAGAAAGATCAATCTAGTAGGCCAAACCAATATGATAATTCGAAGGGACTTGCAAAGATAAACCAATCATACATAAAAGAATTCAAAGGAGAATCAAATATTGTTCATATATAATCTAGATCATGAACCCACAATTCATCGGTTCTCGACAAACACACCGCAAAAGAAGATTACATCGAATAGATCTCCAAGAAGATTGAGGAGAACTTTGTATTGAGATCCAAAGAGAGAGAAGAAGCCATCTAGCTAATAACTATGGACCCGAAGGTCTGAAGTAAACTACTCACACATCACCGTAGAGGCCATGGAGTTGATGTAGAGGCCCTCCGTGATTGATGCCCCCTCCGACGAAGCTCCGGAAAAGGCCCCAAGATGGGATCTCTCGGGTACAGAAGGTTGCGGCGGTGGAATTAGGTTTTCGTGGTGCTCCTGGATGTTTGGAGGGGGGTACGTGGATATATATAGGAGCAAGAAGTAAGTCAGTGGGGCAACGGAGGGCCCACGAGGGTGGAGGGCGCGCCCAAGGGGGTAGGCACGCCCCCTGCCTCGTGGCTTCCTCCGATGCTTCTTGATGCCCACTCCAAGTCTCCGAGATCAAGTTCATTGAGAAAATCACGTTCCCGAAGGTTTCATTCCGTTTGGACTCCGTCTGATATTCCTTTTCTTCGAAACCCTAAAATAGGCAAGAAAACATCAATTTGGGCTGGGCCTCCGATTAGTACGTTAGTCCCAAAAATGATATAAAAGTGTAAAATAAAGCCCATTGACATTCAAAATAGATTATATAATAGCATGGAGCAATCAAAAATTATAGATATGTTGGAGACGTATCACCTCCATCAAGAGGGCCCGAACCTGGTTAAACATCGCGTCCCCTGCCTCCTGTTCGGGACCCCCTACCCAAGATCTAACGGTTTTGACACCGATTGGTGCTTTCATCGAGAGTTCCTCCGTGTTGTCGACAGAACGATTGATGGCTCGCCTCATCATCAGCGACAAAATCACTTGTGGAAAATCCCTATTTCCCGGGCAGATCCTCCAGATCGGCAATTTCACCATCGGCGCCCGCCCGGCCCGCGCCATATGATTCGGATCAAGTCCGGTGTACCGTGTTTTCACCATGGCCCAGGCTTCCCGAGCACCTTCTCGGTAGGCTCATATCTTCGATAGCCAAAACGGCGCCGAGCTCCCTTGAATAAATTGACGAGTTCCTCCATACTTCCTGGAGGAGAATCTGCTGGCCATAAAGCCTTAGCGATGTTTCTCATTGCCTGCCGAGCTCGCTCATGCACCTTAGACAACTCTTGTAGCAGTTCACCTTGAAATCCAGACACCTCTTCTACGGGCCGCCAGTCAGCACGCCTACAGAAATAAACTTGTTAGGATTCGCATTAAGAAGCTGCACGGAAAAAAGTTAAAAGGCTTACTGAATATGCCACCTCTTAGCTTTCGGTTCTCCTTTAAGGCGCCCGCCAGTTGGGCTCGCGGGTCTTTCAGCTCTTCGCCTAGCTGGGTATTTGAATAAACATTACTGGCACATGATTGTATTTTCCGGACAAAAAGGAACATTACTAGTCCTTGCCTCCTTGGACTAGTTAGCTGGGTTCGTGAAGGAAATATGCCCTAGAGGCAATAATAAAGTTTTTATTTATTTCCTTATATCATGATAAATTTTTATTATTCATGCTAGAATTGTATTAACCAGAAACTTAGTACATGTGTGAATACATAGTCAAACAGAGTGTCACTAGTATGTCTCTACTTGACTAGCTCGTTGAATCAAAGATGGTTAAGTTTCCTAGCCATAGGCATGAGTTGTCATTTGATTAACGGGATCACATCATTATAGAATGATGTGATTGACTTGACCCATTCCGTTAGCTTAGCACCTTGATCGTTTTAGTTTACTGCTATTGCTTTCTTCATGACTTATACATGTTCCTATGACTATGAGATTATGCAACTCCCGATTACCAGAGGAATACTTTGTGTGCTACCAAACATCACAACCTAACTGGGAGATTATAAAGGTGCTCTACAGGTGTCTTCGATGGTACTTGTTGAGTTGGCATAGCTCGAGATTAGGATTTGTCACTCCGATTGTCGGAGAGGTATCTCTGGGCCCTCTCAGTAATGCACATCACTATAAGCCTTGCATGCAATGCAACTAATGAGTTAGTTGCAGGATGATGCATTAAGGAACGAGTAAAGAGACTTGCCGGTAATGATATTGAACTAGGTATCGAGATACCAACGATCGAATCTCGGGCAAGCAACATACCGATGACAAAGGGAACAACGTATGTTGCTATGCAGTTTGACCGATAAAGATCTTCGTAGAATATGTAGGAACCAATATGAGCATCCAAGTTCCACTATTGGTTATTGACCGGAGACATGTCTCGGTCATGTCTACATAGTTCTCGAACCTGTAGGGTCCGCGCGCTTAATGTTCGGTGACGATCGGTATTGTGAGTTTATGTGTTTTGATGTACCGAAGGTGTTCCGAGTCCCTGATGAGATCGGGGACATGACAAGGAGTCTCGAAATGGTCGAGATGTAAAGATCGATATATTGGACGACTATATTCGTACATCGGAAAGGTTTTGAGTGATTCATGTATTTTTGGAGTAACGGGGAGTTACGGGAATACGGGGGAAGAAGTATTGGGCCTCATGGACCAAGTGGTGGAAGAGAGGAGGCAGGACAAGGCAGGGCGCGCGGGCCCCCTAGTCCAAACCGAATTGGACTAGGTGGCCAGGCCCCTTTCCTCCTTTCCTCCATCTCCTTCCTTCTCCCTCTCCTCCTTCCTTTTTCCCTCCTAGTAGGAGTAGGAAAGGGGAGTCCTCCTCCTACTAGGAGGAGGACTCCTCCTCCTGGCGCGCCCTGCAAGGGCCGGCCGGCCTCCCCCCTTGCTCCTTTATATACCGGGGCAGGGGGGCACCCCAAGACACACAAGTTGATCATTGACCTTTCTTAGCCGTGTGCGGTGCCCCCCTCCACCATAATCCACCACGTTCATATCGTAGCAGTGCTTAGGCGAAGCCCTGCATCGGTAGCTTCATCAACACCGTCACCACACCATCGTGCTGACGAAGCTCTTCCCCGAAGCTCTACTGGATCGTGAGTTCGTGGGACGTCACCGAGCTGAACATGTGCTAAACGCGGAGGTGCCGTACGTTCAGTACCGAGGATCGGTTGATTGTTAAGACGTACGACTACATCAACCGTGTTGTCATAACGCTTCTGCTTACGGTCTACGAGGCTATGTAGACAACACTCTCCCCTCTCATTGCTATGCATCACCATGATCTTGCGTGTGCATAGGATTATTTTTTGAAATTACAACGTTCCCCAAGAGTGGCATCTGAGCCAGGTTTATGCGTAGATGCTATATGCACGAGTAAACACAAGTGAGTTGTGGGCGATACAAGTCATACTTCTTACCAGCATGTCATACTTTGGTTCGGCGGTATTGTTGGATGAAGCGTCCCGGACCGACATTACGCGTACGCTTACGCGAGACTGGTTCTACCGACGTGCTTTGCACACAGGTGGCTGGCAGGTGTCAGTTTCTCCAACTTTAGTTGAACCGAGTGTGCCTACGCCCGGTCCTTGTTGAAGGTTACAACAACACTAACTTGACAAAATATCGTTCTGGTTTTGATGCGTAGGTAAGAACGTTTCTTGCTGAGCCCGTAGCAGCCACGTAAAACTTGCAACAACAAAGTAGAGGACGTCTAACTTGTTTTTGCAGGGCATGTTGTGATGTGATATGGTCAAGACATGATGAGATATAAGTTGTTGTATGAGATGATCATGTTTTGTTGAAGTTATCGGCAATTGGTAGAAGCCTTATGGTTGTCTCTTTATTACATAAGATGCAAGCACCAAATAATTGCTTTACTTTATCGCTATGCGATAGCAAGAGCAATAGTTGGCGAGACGACCATGTGATGACATGTTGACAGAGATCAAGATGATGGAGATCATGGTGTCATGCCGGTGACGATAGAGATCATGACCTTACTTTGTTGATGGAGATCAAAGGCGCAAGATGATCATGGCCATATCATGTCACATATTTTGATTGCATGTGATGTTTATCCTTTATGCATCTTATTTTTCTTAGTTCGGCGGTAGCATTATAAGATGATCTCTCACTATATTTCAAGGTACAAATGTTCTCCCTGAGTATGCACCCTTGCCAAAGTTCATCGTGCCAAGACACCACGTGATGATCGGGTGTGATAACCTCTACGTTTATATACAACGGCTGCAAGCCAGTTTTGCACACGCAGAAATACTTGGGTTAAACTTGACGAGCCTAGCATATGCAGATATGGCCTCGGAACACTGAGACCGAAAGGTCGAGTGTGAATCATATAGTAGATATGATCAACATAGTGATGTTCACCATTGAAAACTACTCCATTTCATGTGATGATCGGTCATGGTTTAGTTGATTTGGATCACGTGATCACTTAGATGATTAGAGGGATGTCTATATAAGTGGGAGTTCTTAAGTAATATGATTAATTGAACATTAATTTATCATGAACTTAGTACCTGATAGTATTTGCATATCTATGTTGTAGACCAATTGCTCGCGTATAACTTCCCCGTTTTATTTATAATATGTTCCTAGAGAAAACTAAGTTGAAAGATGTTAGTAGCAATGAAGCGGATTGGATCTGTGATCTGAGGATTATCCGCATTGCTGCACAGAAGAATTATGTCCTTGATGCACCGCTAGGTGACAGACCAATTGCGGGAGCAGATGCAGACGTTATGAACGTTTGGCGAGCTCGATATGATGACTACATGATAGTTTAGTGCACCATGCTTTACGGCTTAGAATCAGGGCTTCAAAGATGTTTTGAACGCCACAAAGCATATGAGATGTTCCAAGAGTTGAAATTAGTATTTCAGACTCATGCCCATGTCGAAAGGTATGAGACCTTTGACAAGCACTTTGCCTACAAGATGGAGAAGAATAGCTCAGCTTGTGAGCATGTGCTCAGAATGTCTGAGTATTACAATCACTTGAATCAAGTGGGAGTTAATCTTCCAGATAAGATAGAGATTGACAGAGTTCTCTAGTCACTATCACGAAGTTACTAGAACTTCGTGATGAACTATAATATGCAAGGGATAACGGAAATGATTCCCAAGCTCTTCGTGATGCTGAAATCGACGAAGGTAGAAATCAAGAAAAGCATCAAGTGTTGATGGTTCACAAGACCAGTAGTTTCAAGAAAAGGGTAAAGGGAAGAAGGGGAACTTCAAGAAGAACGACAAGAAAGTTGCTGCTCAAGTAAAGAATCCCAAGTCTAGACCTAAGCCTGAGACTAAGTGCTTCTACTACAAAAGGACTGGTCACTGGAAGTAGAACTTCCCCAAGTATTTGGCGGATAAGAAGGATGGCAAAGTGAACAAAGGTATATTTGATATACATGTTATTGATGTGTACTTTACTAGTGTTTATAGCAACCCCTCGGTATTTGATACTAGTTCAGTTGCGGAGATTAGTAACTCGAAACAGGAGTTGCAGAATGAATAAAGACTAGTTAAGGGTGAAGTGGCGATGTGTGTTGGAAGTGGTTCCAAGATTGATATGATGATCATCGCACACTCCTATAATTTCGGGATTAGTGTTGAACCTAAATAAGTGTTATTTGGTGTTTGCGTTGAGCATGAATATGATTTGGTCATGTTTATTGCAATACGATTATTCATTTGTTATTCTGTTTACATTAATAAAACCTTATATGGTCATACACCCAATGAAAATGGTTTGTTGGATCTCGATCGTAGTGACACACATATTCATAATGTTGAAGCCAAAAGATGTAGAGTTGATAATGATAGTGCAACTTTTTTGTGGCACTGCCGTTTAGGTCATATTGGTGTAAAGTGCATGAAGAAACTCCATTCTGAAGGACTTTTGGAATCACTTGATTATGAATCACTTGGTACTTGCAAACCATGCCTCATGGGCAAGATGACTAAAATGCCGTTCGCCGGAACAATGGAGCGAGCAACAGATTTGTTGGAAATCATACATACTGATGTATGTGGTCCGATGAATATTGAGGCTCGTGGCAGATATAGTATTTTCTCACCTTCACAAATAATTTGAGAAGATATGGGTATATCTACTTCATAAAACATAAGTATGAAACATTTGAAACGTTCAAAGAATTTTGGAGTGAAGTGGAAAATCATCGTAACAAGAAAATAAAGTTTCTACGATAATATCGTGGAGGAGAATATTTGAGTTACAAGTTTGGTCTTCATTTGAAACAATGCTGAATAGTTTCACAACTCACGCCACCCAGAACACCATAGCGTAATGGTGTGTCTGAACGTCGTAATCGTACTTTACTGGATATGGTACGATCTATGATGTCTCTTATCGATTTACCACTATCGTTTTTTGGGTTATGCATTAGAGATAGTTACATTCACGTGAAATAGGGCAGCATCTAAATTGATTGCGTTTGGCAAGAAACCTAAGATGTCGTTTCTTAAAGTTTGGGGTTGCGATGCTTATGTGAAAAAGTTTCATCCTGATAAGCTCAACCCCAAATCGCAGAAATGTGTCTTCATAGGATACCCAAAGGAGACAGTTGGGTACACCTTCCATCACAGATCCAAAGGCAAAGACATTTGTTGCTAAGAATGTATCCTTTCTAGAGAACGAATTTCTCTCGAAAGAAGTGAGTGGGACGAAAGTAGAACTTGATGAGGTAACTGTACCTGCTCCCTTATTGGAAAGAGTTCATCATAGAAATATGTTCCTGTGACTCCTACACCAATTAGTGAGGAAGCTAATGATGATGATCATGTAACGTCAGATCAAGTTACTACCAAACCTTGTAGGTCAACCACAGTGAGATCCACACCAGAGTGGTACGGTAATCCTGTTCTGAAAATCATGTTACTAGACAATGATGAACCTACGACCTATGAGGAAGCGATGATGAGCCTAGATTCCTCAAAATGGCTTGAGGCCATGAAAACTGAGATGGGATCCATGTATGAGAACAAAGTGTGGACTTTGGTTGACTTGCTCGATGATCGGCAAGCCATAGAAAATAAATGGATCTTCAAGAGGAAGACGGACGCTGATAGTAGTGTTACTATCTACAAAGCTAGACTTGTCAAAAAAAGGTTTTGACAAAGTTCAAGGTGTTGACTACGATGAGATTTTCTCACTCGTAGCAATGCTTAAGTCTGTCCGAATCATGTTAGTAAATTGTCACATTTTATGAAATCTGGCAAATGAATGTCAAAACTACATTCCTTAAAGGATTTCTTAAAAATGAGTTGTATATGATGAAGCCAGAAGGTTTTGTCGATCCTAAAAGTGCTAACAAAATGTGCAAGCTCCAACGATCCATCTATGGACTGGTGCAAGCATCTCGGAGTCGGAATATACGCTTTGATAAGTTGATCAAAGCATATAGTTTTATACAGACTTGCGGTGAAGCCTGTATTTACAAGAAAGTGAGTGGGAGCACTACAACATTTCTGATAAATATATGTGAATGACATATTGTTGATCAAAAATAATGTAGAATTTTCTGGAAAGCATAAAAGAGTATTTGAAAAAAGTTTTTCAAAGAAAGACCTCGGTGAAGCTGCTTGCAAATTAAGCATCAAGATCTATAGAGATAGATCAAGAAGCTTGATAAGTTTTTTCAATGAGTACATACCTTTACAAGATTTTGAAATAGTTCAAAATGGAACAATCAAAGAAAGAGTTCTTGCCTGTGTTGCTAGGTGTGAAGTTGAGTAAAGACTCAAAACCCGACCACAGCAGAAAATAGGAAGATAATGAATAGTCATTCCATATGCCTCAGTCACAGGTCCTATAAACTATGCTATACTATTTACCAGTCCTATTGTATACCTTAGCATGATTCTGGCAAGGGAGTACAATAGTGATCTAGGAGTAGATCATTGTACAGCGGTCAAAATTATCCTTAGAGGACTAAGGAAATATTTCTCGGTTATGGAGGTGATAAAAAAGTTCGTCGTAAAGAGTTACGTCGATGCAAGCATTTTACATCGATCTAGATGACTCTAAGTCTCCATCTGGATGCATATTAAAAGTGGTAGCAATTAGTTAGAGTAGCTCCGTGCAGAGCATTGTAGACAAAGAAATTTGCGAAATACATACGGATCTGAATGTGGCAGATCCGTAGGCTAAACTTCTTTCACAAGAAAAACATGATCACTTTTTCGGTGTTAATCACATAGCGATGTGAACTAGATTATTGACTCTAGTAAACCCTTTGGGTATTAGTTACATGAAGATGTGAACTAATCAAATAAAGATGTGAACTAGATTATTAACTCTAGTGCAAGTGGGGGACTGAAGAAAATATGCCCTAGAGGGAATAATAAAGTTATTATTTATTTCCTTATATCATGATAAATGTTTATTATTTAGGCTAGAATCTTATATCTTATCTTATATCTACTAATTGAATGCACCTTTCGAGTCCGCCCACTAATCCACATCATTAATATTAATTACACCGTTGGATTGTAGAATTTACGGACATGATAAAAAGAAAACTTGTGTAACACATAAGGTCATGTCGCCTAGAAAAAGACATCTGACACGTCGAACGTTGTAACACAAATAAAGCGGTTCTTGAAAAAACAAACATCCCTTCCTTTAACTTCCGTAACACAGATGATCATGTCCCTTAAAAGAGTGAAGTCTAAAATAAACCCTGAGATTGTAGAAGCCGACGTAAATGAACCCTCACCTTCAAATCCCTGAAATTTGTACCCTGTATTTATAGATCCCAGCCAATCCACACCGTGTATCATTAAAATCCTATTTGCTGAAATAGGAAAGGCGTGATCCCAGCCGGGATTCATTTCTACTATCGCTTACTGCATGGGCCCATCTGTCATACGCATCTACTTCCCCAATCTCCTCAATACCAACTGTGAGGAGGCGCGACTGGACCAGCGTTCAAGATGTTCGATCTGCTCCCCAAAAATGACCTACCTACTTTCCTTGGGCACCGTTCTGAGCACCATGGTCGTGCATGGCCAATGGATCGATTCTAGCCGCCGGCTAATCGATGTCTGCAAGTACACAAAAGAAACAAACGGACGTCGGGAAAAAGGCGAAGCTCGTACTCGGCCTTTGACGCCTCCTCCGACTTCACATGCCCTTACGGCACTGTCAGTAGCTGCCGGAAGACCCCTGCAACGTCCAGGCAGGTAGCCACCGTGAGCGCAAGCAGCTGCTTGGCGACGCCTTCTGCGCGCCTCTGAAGCTCCTCATGCAGCCCGTCCAGTTCGTGGACGACAACTGCAGTGGCGTGGGTACTGCTGGCGGTGTCATGAGCTGCTTGGATGTCTTTGAACTTCGTCGTACCACCAAACGCCATTGTACTGCTGGTGCCACTCACCGACGCAGCGCCGCGTAGTGCCGCGGCTGGCGATGCTCCCCACCACAAGCAGCCGCTGCCCTAGCTGGCCAGCACCATGTACTGCTGTAGCTGCACGCCGCCGCATACTGCTACTGCTTTGTGCTCTGGTCGCCAATGCCCACATAGGAAGAGCAAATTCTCGCCGCTGTACCTTGTGTTGTGCTCTCGCCGTCGCATATGCTACTGCTTGTGCTCACGTCGTCCTTGTTGTGCTATGTGCTAATGCACAACAACACAATACTGAGAAAAATAATCAGCATGGCCCTCCCTTTGCACTAGCGCCCGGTCTCCAGCAGGAGGTTGGCTCATACAAGAACGGCGCAATATATATTGCCTGTCTGACTCTACGTTTGGGGTCGTCGTCCGGTCGCTGCCATCTTGTGCTGCCACTAGTAGAAAAGGGGGCAAAGGTCCAGGCCGGGTCAGCCCATTAGTCCTGGTTCAGTCCAGAACCGGGACCAATGAGAGCATTGGACCCAGTTCGTGATCCCAAGGGGCCGGCCAGGCCACGTGGGCCATTGGTCCCGGTTCGTCTGAACCTTTTGGTCCCGGTTGGTGGGACGAACCGGGACCAATGGGCCTCGCTCCTAGCCCACCACCATTGGTCCCGGTTGGTGGCTTGAACCGGGATGAAAGGCTCCCCTTTAGTCCCGGTTCATGCCACCAACCGGGACCAATGAGGTGCCTATATATACCTCCTCGTGTAAGAGCAGAGCACACTGCTCTGTTTTTTCTGGCCGAGGGGGAGAGGGCTTGGTGGTGCTCTAGCTCACCTCCTATGCACACAAGTTGTTCGATGGAATGTTCGAGCCACACTACTTAAACTTTCTCATCCCAAGCTCGACCTCCAAGCTCCATTTTCCTCAATATTTTTTTAGGTTTAGCAGTCCGTCACGCCCCGTCCCTGTCTTCATCGCCGTCGATCACCCGCGCCGTGCTCATCGCCGGCACCACCGTGGTGAGCCTCTTGTTCTTATTTTCTTTCTGAAAGGAAAAAATATTCTTACTTGTATGTTTACATAGATACTTGTATTATTTTCTTACTTTTATTATTTCATCTTATATGGTGCGATGGTTTTGGTATCCGGCCCCGTCGGCGCTCGTCCTGTATATGATTCGGATGTGGTATATATATTATCTTTATAACTATTGGTTCATTTATTGTTTATGAAAATTATGCCGATCAACGTGACATAGATTTTATTTATCTAGGATGTATGTGAACCGGAAATTCCAACCGACCCTATTGTCGGGAGGTTAAATTTAGTTGAAGAAGAAAACAATTTCTTGAAGGAAAAAATAAAAAAATTGAGGAGGAGAAGATGATATTGGAGTTGCATGTTGCGGATGTCGTCGATGATCACAAGATCAAGATGGATGCAATGCGCTTGAAGATGAGAAAGATTAGAAAATATGCCATTTATACCAAGGCTTGGTATCATTATGCCGTTGGATCAATTGTTACCTTGGATGCGATTATGATCGCATTTGTTTTCGCATTGGAATGTTTTACATAGTTTCAATGTATGGTTTAATTAATTAGATGTTCTAGAGAGCTATATGTTGTTAGATGAGAACTATTCATGTACTTTGGTTTTAATGTGATGATGAACTTCTATTAATTTGACACTTAATTATATATAATGCACGTAGATGAACCGGCAATGGATGTACGGTGAAAGACACACCTCCGAGTACATTAAGGGCGTGCATGAGTTTCTCGATGTGGCTGAGGCAAACAAGCAGAATGGTTTTATGTGTTGTCCATGCACTGAATGTGGGAATACGATGTCTTACTCTAACCGGAAAATACTTCACTCCCACCTGCTTTACAAGGGTTTCATGCCACACTATAATGTTTGGACGAGGCACGGAGAAATAGGGGTTATGATGGAAGATGGCGAAGAAGAAGAGTACGATGACAACTATGTGCCCCCTGAATACGGTGATGCTGCAACGGGGGGAACTGGTGAAGATCAAGAGGAACCAGACGATGTGCCCAATGATGCTGCAATGGGTGAAGCTGCTGAAGATCAAGAGGAACCAGACGATGTGCCTGATGATGATGATCTCCGCCGGGTCATTGTCGATGCAAGGACGCAATGCAAAAGTCAAAAGGAGAAGCTGAAGTTCGATTGCATGTCAGAGGATCACAAAAAAGGGTTGTACCCCAATTGCGAAGATGGCAACACAAAGCTCGGTACCGTACTGGAATTGCTGCAGTGGAAGGCAGAGAATGATGTGCCTGACAAAGGATTTGAGAAGCTACTGAAAATATTGAAGAAGAAGCTTCCAAAGGATAACGAATTGCCCGACAGTACATACACAGCAAAGAAGGCCATATGCCCTCTAGGATTGGAGGTGGAGAAGATACATGCATGCCCTAATGACTGCATCCTCTACCGCGGTGCATACAAGGATCTGAACGCATGCCCGGTATGCGGTGCATTGCGGTATAAGATCAGACGAGATGACCCTGGTGATGTTGACGGCGAGCCCCCCAGGAAGAGGGTTCCTGCGAAGGTGATGTGGTATGCTCCTATAATACCCCGGTTGTAACGTCTGTTCAGAAACGGAGAGCATGCCATGTTGATGCGATGGCACAGTGAGGACCGTAAGAAAGAAGGGAAGTTGAGAGCACCCGCTGACGGGTCGCAGTGGAGAAAAATCGAGAGAAAGTACTGGGATGAGTTTACAAAGGACCCAAGGAACGTATGGTTTGCTTTAAGCACAGATGGCATTAATCCTTTCGAGGAGCAGAGCAGCAATCACAACACCTGGCCCGTGACTCTATGTATGTATAACCTTCCTCCTTGGATGTGCATGAAGCGGAAGTTCATTATGATGCCAGTTCTCATCCAAGGCCCTAAGCAACCCGACAACGACATTGATGTGTATCTAAGGCCATTAGTTGAAGAACTTTTACAGCTGTGGAATGGAAACGGTGTACGTACGTGGGATGAGCACAGACATGAGGAATTTAACCTAAAGGCGTTGCTGTTCGTGACCCTCAATGATTGGCCCGCTCTCAGTAACCTTTCAGGACAGACAAACAAAGGATACCACGCATGCACGCACTGTTTAGATGACACTGAAAGTATATACCTGGACAAATGCAGGAAGAATGTGTACCTGGGCCATCGTCGATTTCTTCCAACCAACCATCAATGTCGAAAGAAAGGCAAGCATTTCAAAGGTGAGGCAGATCACCGGAACAAGCCTGCCATGCATACCGGTGATCACGTACTAGCTATGGTCAACGATTTACACGTAATGCAGGAAGAAGAAATCTATATTTTGGGACCTACCCTACTGGAAAGACCTAGAGGTCCGCTCTTCAATCGACATGATGCACGTGACAAAGAACCTTTGCGTGAACCTGCTAGGCTTCTTGGGCGTGTATGGAAAGACAAAAGATACACCTGAGGCACGGGAGGACTTGCAACGTTTGCACGAAAAAGACGGAATGCCTCCGAAGCAGTATGAAGGTCCTGCCAGGTACGCTCTTACGAAAGAAGAGAAAGAAATCTTCTTTGAATGCCTGCTCAGTATGAAGGTCCCAACTGGCTTCTCATCGAATATAAAGGGAATAATAAATATGCCAGAGAAAAAGTTCCAGAACCTAAAGTCTCATGACTGCCACGTGATTATGACGCAACCTCTTCCGGTTGCATTGAGGGGGATTCTACCGGAAAACATCCGATTAGCCATTGTGAAGCTATGTGCATTCATCAATGCAATCTCTCAAAAGGTGATCGATCCAGAAATCATACCAAGGCTAAGGAGTGATGTGGCACAATGTCTTGTTAGTTTCGAGCTGGTGTTCCCACCATCCTTCTTCAATATCATGATGCACGTCCTAGTTCATCTAGTCGACGAGATTGTCATTCTGGGGCCCGTATTTCCACACAATATGTTCCCCTTTGAAAGGTTCATGGGAGTCCTAAAGAAATATGTCCGTAACCGTGCTAGGCCAGAAGGAAGCATCTCCATGGGCCATCAAACAGAGGATGTTATCGGGTTTTGTGTTGACTTCATTCCTGGCCTTAAGAAGATAGGTCTCCGTAAATCGCGGTATGAGGGGAGACTGACTGGAAAAGGCACTCTTGGAAGTGACTCAATAATATGCAGGGACGGATATTCTTGGTCTCAAGCACACTACACAGTTCTACAGAACTCTACCTTGGTGACCCCGTATGTCGACGAACACAAGAACAGTCTGCGCTCCAAACACCCGGAGCAGTGCGACGACTGGATTACATGTGAACACATCAGGACTTTCAGCAGTTGGTTGGAAACACGTCTCAGAGGTGACAACACTTTTTGTGATGAGCTGTACATGTTGTCTAGGGGACCATCTTTGACTGTATTGACTTACAAAGGATACGAGATAAATGGGAATACATTTTACACGATTGCCCAAGATCAAAAGAGCACCAACCAGAACAACGGTGTCCGCTTTGATGCAGCAACCGAGAGCGGAAAGGACACACATTATGGTTACATAGTGGACATACGGGAACTTGACTATGGACATGATTTTAAGGTCCCGTTGTTTAAGTGCAAATGGGTCAATCTGTCAGGATGCGGGGTACAGGTAGACCCACAGTAACGAATGACAATAGTGGATCCGAAAAATCTTGGGTACACGGACGAACCGTTCGTCCTAGCCAATGATGTGGCACAAGTTATCTATGTGAAGGACATATCTACCAAACCGAGAAAAAGAAAAGATAAGGAAGCGAACACATCATACGACGAGCCAAAGTGCCACATAGTTCTTTCAGGAGAAAGGGACATCCTGGGAGTGGAGGCCAAGACAGACATGTCTGAATATTATGAAATTTTTCATGAAATTCCTACCTTCAATGTCAAGGCTGACCCAAGCATCCAGATAAACCATGTAGATTATCCAAGGTTACGGCGGAATAAGCAAATGACACAAGCGAAGAAAAAATGAAGAATTTCTCCCGCAACTATTATGATGATACCGTGCCAACTTTGTAACGCACGAGTATGCTATGCCAACTTTTTCAGAGTTCATTTGAAAACTATGAATTTAGGTCAAATTTTCTCTATAGGTGCATCTATGTTCATTTTTTAGTAAAGTTAATCACAAACTTGTGGTTCACACAAATTACAAAGAATTCAAATTTTAACTTTCAAATTTGAAAACTAATGGCACTAACAGAAAGTTTATAATTTTTCTAAAACTAATGGCACTAACAGAAAGTTTATAACTTTGCTGACCTAAAAGCAAAAAGAATTAAAAAATAAAGAAAAAAACAAAAGAAAATAAATAATATAGAAAACAAAACAAAAAAACTAAAAACTAAAATAAAAATAGCAACAATAAGTATTTTGTTGTAAGTAGAAACAAAATAAAATAAATAAAGCAACAAAGAAAACAAAAAAACTAAAAAAGTGTTTTCAAATTTGAAAACTAATGGCACTAACAGAAAGTTTATAATTTTTCTAAAACTAAAAGCAAAAAGAATTAAAAAATGAAGCAAAAAACAAACGAAAATAAATAATGCAGAAAACAAAACAAAAAAACTGGAAAAAAATAGGGCTCGCCCCTGGCCCATGGCCATTAGTCCCGGTTTGTGCCACAAACCGGGACTAAAGGGTTGGTCCTCGTGGCGCTCAGAGTTTGGTCCCACCTCGCCAACCGAAGGGCGCACACACCGGTTTATAAGCACGTCCCTCTCTGCCTTGTTGAGCTCCTCCCAAAGTGAAAATAGATGCCCCTATACAGGGAATTTGACCTAAATTCATAGAAATTGATTATAAATTTAGGTTGAATTTTCTCTATAGGTGCATCTATGTTCATTTTTTTAGTAAAGTTAATCACAAACTTGTGATTCACACAAATTTTAATAAATTCGAATTTAAACTATTGAAATTTTAAAAGTAATGGCACTAACAGAAAGTTTATAATTTTTGTGACCTAAAAGAAAAAAGAAATCACTAAAAAACTATAAGTATTTAGTTCTAAGTAGAAATGAAAAATTAAATAGCAAAAAAGAAAAAAATATGCCTATAATATTTGTTATGACTAACTAAAATTACCAAATTGAGTATAATGATAAAACACAATAATATTAAATAGGAGGAAAAAAATGACTCAAAAATCAATTTTTATAGTAAAGTTATTCATAAACTAGTGATTCACACAAATTTTAAAAAATTCAAATTTAAACTATTCAAATTTTAAAACTAATGGCACTAACAGAAAGTTTATAATTTTTGCGACCTAAAAGAAAGAAAATCACTAAAAAACTATAAGTATTTAGTTCTAAGTAGAAATGAAAAAATAAATAGGAAAAAAGAAAAAAATGCCTATAATATTTTTTATGACTAACTAATATTACCAAATTGAGTATAATGATAAAACGCAGTAATAGTAACTAGCAGGAAAAAGAATGACTCAAAAATCAAATTTTATAATAAAGTTATTCATAAACTAGTGATTCAAACAAATTTTTAAAATTCAAATTTAAACTATTCAAATTTTAAAACTAATGGTACTAACAGAAAGTTTATAATTTTTGTGACCTAAAAAAAGAAATCACTAAAAAACTATAAGTATTTAGTTCTAAGTAGAAATGAAAAAATAAATAGCAAAAAAATGCCACCTGCTGGGCCAGCACGGCCTGAATACGACTAGAAACCCAACCATGGGCCAAGATTCAGGCCCGCAGCTGGCCCAGTAGGCCCACAGGCATTGCAGTCTCCCGTAGGCCCGTA
This sequence comes from Triticum aestivum, assembly GCF_018294505.1. Taxonomy (NCBI): domain Eukaryota; kingdom Viridiplantae; phylum Streptophyta; class Magnoliopsida; order Poales; family Poaceae; genus Triticum; species Triticum aestivum. Next base: position 703,022,583 of record NC_057812.1, on the reverse strand, counting down.
AGCCTGAAGTTCAGAGGAGTTCGAAAGGGAACATAGAGCAGGACTTATAAACAGGTGTGGGAGCTCTTCAGCTAGCGAGGTGGGACTAAAAATCCCACCGCACCGCACCGCGGCGCAGGCCATTGGTCCCGGTTAGAATCACGAACCGGGACCATAGGGGGGCATTCATACCGGTTCGTGGCACAAACCGGTACGAATGCCTACCTATGGTCCCGTTCGTGCGACGAACCGGGACCAATGGCCCCTGCTTCCCGCCGAAATGAGACCTTTGGTCCCGGTTGGTAGCATGAACCGGGACCATAGGTGGCATTGGTACCGGTTCGTGCCACGAACCGAGACCAATGCTTCATGTATATATACCCACCACTTAGCGGTTTCAATTTACATCGCCCATTTCCCCCCGACGCCGCCGAGCTCATCGCCGCCAGGCTGCCTCGCCGTAGCCGCCCACGCCGTTGCCCCTGCCCCGCCCCCGAGCCCACGCCGACACCGTCCGCTGCCCACGCCGTTGCCGTCCGCCGCCCCCGAGCGTGCCCTGCCGCACCCCCTGCGACCCCGAGCCCGTCCGCAGCCCCCGACCGCGTCCTGCCTCGCCGTCATCGCCGAGCGTGCCCCGCCATCGCCGTCACCGACCCCGAGCCGGTCCTCGTCGCCGTCGCCCCCGACGCCGGCCGCCCGCGTCTCCTGCCCGATCCTGCCGGGAGAGGTAGCTACCGCCCCATCCTCCCCCATTCCTTCCTTCCCCTTGCAAAATATTGATATGGTGAATGAGGGGGGTCATGTGTATGTATGTATGTGTTTATGTATATGTAAATTTTGATATTTTTTTTGTTCATATATAATGTAGATGTCTATGTATGTATGGAATGATATCAATGGATGTATGTATATAGAACATTCGTAGAAAATATGATGAATCCGATATGACCAATGTCCCCCTCCGGTTCACTCAGGAACACTAACTCTCTCGGATAAAAAAATGTTATCGGGGAGAAAAAAAAGTTGTAGGATCGTCAAGGGGTCGAGAGGGGGTCGAGGGCCGCTGAGGGGTCGAGAGGGGGTCGACGGTCGCCGAGGGGTCGAGGGTCGAGAGGGGGTCGAGGGTCGCCGAGGGGTCGAGGGTCGAGAGGGGGTCTAGGGTCGCCGAGGGGTCGAGGGTCGTCGAACATGAGAGGAAGAAGAGGATAAAAAAAGAAGAGGAAGAAGAAAAAAAGAGAAGAAAGAGTAGAGGAGTTGTTCTCGTCTATTCTTTCTTCTCCTCTTTTTTTAGAGGAGAAGGAAGAATAGAGGAGTTCTTCTCCTCTATTCTTTTTTCTCCTTTTTTTTCTTCTTCTCTATTCTTTCTTCTCCTCTTTTTTTCTTCTTCTTCCTCTTTTTTTTTTATCGGGAACGAGGGTCGTCGAGGGTCGCCGAGCAGTAGAGGAAACCCTAAATATCAAGTATCGTCGGTGTGAGATACATGTGGTCGTCGGTGTCGGACACTATATCCACGTCCCACAAGCCACACGTATATATGTTCTCTATGTGTGTTTGTGTGTGTCTATATATATATATACATATATATATATATATAGTTATTTTTCATCCAAGGTACACTTACGATCATTTCATAATTAAATTATGTTTGGAATTTAAATAGTAACAATTTTATTGATTCAGTACGTAAAATTTGACGTAAGAAAATAAAAAATATAGGTCATAAGACACGAAAATTTGCAGTTTATGTGTATTTTAGACTATGTTTTTACTTTTGTAATTTTACATAACATAAAATATTTTTTTACGGTGATTATATATTTTCTTACGGTCCTTTTTTGCGTCGGAAATAAGACAAAACTTACGGAACGTAAAATTACGGTGCATTGATGGTAAAATAGAGGGGGGTGAAGAATAACTATTCCTCACCCAGGGTGACGAATAGCGTGACCCTATATGCAAAAGATAGATTATGCAAAACATAGATTATCGGGGAGGGGGTATATCGACCCCCCCATCATGTTGAAGTTATTGGGAGGGGGTATATCGACCCCCCCCCCCACGTGTCGAAGAAAAAAGGAGAAGAAGAAAGGAATAGAGGAGAAGAAGAAAAAATAGAATATACCCCCCCCACGTGTCGAAGAAAAAAAAAGAAGAAGAAAAAGAGGAGCGGAAGAAAGGAATAGAGGAGAAGAAGCAAAAATAGAATATAATATTATATTCTGTTTTTGCTTCTTCTCCTCTATTCCTTTCTTCTTCTCCTCTTTTTTTTTCTTCATTCTATTTTTTCTTCTTATCCTCTATTCCTTTCTTCTTCTCCTCTTTTTTCTTCTTTTTTTCTTCGACACGTGGGGGGGGGGTTGATATACCCCCTCCCGATAACTTCAACACGAGGGGGGGGTCGATATATCCCCTCCCCGATAATATTATTTTCCCATGTACGTATGTCTTGTCGATATAAACTCCAGATAACTTCAACACGGGGGGAGGGGGTCGATATACCCCCTCCCAATAACTTCAACACGTGGGGGGGGGGGTCGATGTACCCCCTCCCTGATAATATTATTTTCCCATGTACGTATGTCGTCGTTGTCGATATACCCCAAACCCTTGAAGCGTTGTCGAGGCCACCCCAAACCCTAGAGAAGCAGCGTCGAGGCCACTAATTAATATTAGTTCTACGTTTGCCACTAATATATCCATCTATCATGTTTGAATAATAATTGCCATGATGTAAATATTTGTAGAAACTATGGAGACCGCCCGAGACGAAGTACAAGAAGAGTTTTTGGAGGACATAATCGCATGAGGAAGTGATGCCGTCTGCTCGTTGTTTCTCAACGACACCGATGGTCTGGAAGCAGCTGGCTATGATTATGATGGCTCCGGTGACCCAATGCCGGTGCAAGAAGGAGACCATGAGGACGGCTCCGGTGACCCAATGCCGGTGCAAGAAGGAGACCGTGATGACGGCTCTGGTGACCGAACCGCGTCCGGCCAGGTATATATATTAGTTAAGCCTGTGCTAACTAGCTAATTGATGCATTCATTGTTTTGGTATGTACACATATTAATTAAGTCTTTGTTCTTTTTTCTAGCCCTTCGGATCGAGTAGAACTTCGGTAAAGAGACGAGGCCCGAAGAAAAAGTTGAGCTCGGACGAAAGGTTTGAGATCATAGCAATCGCGCCCGACGGCCAACCGATTGAACCCATCCAGACAAAGAACGCATTTGTTGCTCAGTGCTGGGTTCTGGTAAGGGACAAGATCCCGATCAGCATCCAGCAATGGTTAAAGCCGGCTACAGAAGACCGTGAGGTGTCTTATGTCAATGATATGCAGAAAAATGATCTTCGGACTGAGCTGAAGTCAAATTTGACCCTACCGCCAGAGGATGATCCGAAGAAGCCAGTTAAAGAGCAATTAATCAAGTCTTTTGCTCTTAAGAGGATGGCAGACCTATTCAGGAGGTGGAAGAACGAGCTGAATAAGTTTGTCGATAAAAAAGAGACACCAGAATTCAAGGGCAGAAATGAGAAGATCAGAGATCACTGGCCCGCATTTGTGGGCCACAAGACATCGGAAAAGAGTAAGAAGATGTCGGTGACAAACAAGCAAAATGTTGCGAAGAAGAAGCATCACCATCGCACGGGGTCAGGTGGCTACCTCGTAGCCCGGCCTAAGTGGGCCAAGACTGAGAATGATCTGGTTGATAAAGGGATAGAACAAGAGACAATTAACTGGCCAGACCATTGCCGGACATGGTTCTTCGGGGCTGGCGGAACCTTGGACCCTATATCAGGGAAGTGCATTTGGACGTACGAGCAAATGGAAATACCAGTCAAGAGGCTTAAGCACTATATGAAAGCAGCGTAGAACGGGACGTTCGTTCCAGACAGAGAGAACCATGAGCTCACAATGGCCCTCGGGAATCCTGAGCACCCTGGACGGACATGAGGCACACCAGGCTCCATTCCGTGGAAGGCCGGGTTTCGGGACGCAGGCGGTTACAAATGCCACGAGATGAGGAAGAAATTGGAGCGGACCCAACTGCAGGCGCTGCACGCTAGGGTACAAGCGATAGAGGAACGAGAAGCAAATCTCAGCAAACGAACTACCGATGCTTCCCTCGAAGCTACCCCGCCATCTCAGCAGAGAAGCGGCGTGGCTTCCACCGAGCTGCTTCAGCCAGAGCATGTCTTGACTGCTCCTGCCAGCTATCCCGTGGATGTTATCACGGAGTCTCAAAATTGCCACCTTATGACGCAATGGATTAATATGAAGGTCAAGGCGGCTGTTGGCTCTGTTTTTCCTACTGAACCCGGCGCAGCTTTTCGCTGCCGGCCGATTCCAGAAGGATATGCTAGGGTGATGGTGGATGAAATAACGGAGGGATTTGAGGACCTCCAGCTTGACCACCCTACAGGTGAAGGGGAGACTAGGCTGGGTTCTGCTCTGAAGACTCCATGCCTATGGCAGAAGGAGCTCATCAACCTTCCAAACTGGACGCCTCCGCCTCCTCCTCCTCCTCCGGCGAGTCAGGGCACTCCGCCACCTCCACCGCCTCCTCCTCCGGCAAGTGACGATCAGGGCACTCGGCCAGCTCCTTCTCCGGTGCGTGGCGGCACTCCGCCTCCTTCTCCGCCTACGCCGGCTCGCCCGAGTAGCCAACCTCCTCCTTCTCTGCCTCGTCAGCAAGGGCGGAAGAGAGCTGCCGCCGCTCCGGCTGCTCTGGCACGTCGTAGTCCTTCTCCTCCGCCTCGTAAGCAAGTAATGAAGACAGCCGCTCCGTCTGCTCTGCCGGCGTCTAGCAGTACAGCCAGAGGCGGGAGGACAAACAGATTCGGTCCTTCTCTGAAGACTCCAGAGAAGTTACCATACGAGAGGAAGTGAGGAACTTCTTTGAAGGGGTGAAAGCAAAGAAACATCCTCCTCCGGAGGAGAAGGTAGATCCGGTGAAAGCGAAGCTTACTCTGGCTACCCTGACAGAACCACCCAAGTCTCCGCCGAAAGGCAACTATGAGCGCATTATTGGAAAGGAATTTGCCGAAGCGGAGCGGTCGGGAAGTACTGTTAGTGATCAAAGGATGAAAGAACGACGAGCTGGGAAACAAATTGCCCAGCTCGGCAAACAAATGAAGCAATCATGCCCCCCGCTCAAGTTTCCTAGCGACATCGTCGCTAATCATCCGAGGATGGTGCCCGGTTATAGCAATCTTGGGGATTACGTGCTCGATGATGTACATTATGATTTCTTGGAGGTGCAGATACAAAGATACGAGTACAGTAAGCCTCTCGTCAAAGATGAAAGATCTCTATCAACGATGATGCGAAGATTGCATGATTGGTACTTGAAAATCTGCAGAGAGTCTGGGGGAGGAATACTTTGTATGTGAGAGTTAAAAAGGAGCATGACCTCGTTGGAATTGAACTGTTGCCTGTTCCATTTGAGGAGTTCTTTCAGTTTTTCAATCAATTGGCCCTCGATAAAGCAACGGTCACCTGCTACTGTCTGTAAGTAGTACTACTTCTGTCATTAAGTCTCTCTATATAGCTCAGCTCTTTCATTGCATGTATTTATAATTATCCTCACTATATTATGCAGATTGAAGATCGTCGAATTGAAGAAAAGACAAATCGGTGATATTGGGTTCATTAACACAAATCTCATAGATGCAACTGAGGTTAAATTTCATGCGGCAGATACCGAGGCCAACTTGCTATGATCATTGGTAATAAATGAAAACATAGATATAATACTCTTTCCTTACAACTTCAAGTGTGTGTTACTGTCTTGTGCATATTTGGTTTCCCTTATATATTAGTCAAGGTTATAGTAATGTAATTGATGAGTTATGCATGCGTGCGCAGGTTCCACTATATTCTCCTAGAGATTAAGCTTGAGCAGGGAGTAGTAATTGTCTTGGACTCTAAACGAAAAGATCCCAAGGAGTATGCGGACATGACTCAAATGCTCGAGAAGTAAGTTAAATCGATCATTATCCACCATATCAGCAACTTTGTTCATTTCTGATATCAAGTAATTGTTTTCTTTGTCTGGCAGGGTTTGGAGAAAATTCACCAAAAAAGCTCCGGGACTGCCGAAGAAGCTGGAATTTAGACACCCAAAAAAAGTACTATAGTAGCATGTTCCGCGCATCTCCTAGTGATTCAATCACTAGTTTCATCAATACTATTTGGCATTCTTGCTTATCAGTTTGATTGACCTCTATTTCTTGTAAAGTGGTTGTGGCAGGAACAAGGGAATGATTTCTGTGGATACTACGTTTGCGAGTCCATCCGCCACACGACCTGTGAGCGGGGCTACTTTGACGAACAATATGAAGTGCGGAAATAACAATATTCACAATTTTATTTTATTACCATCATTTGTGTTGAGTTTCATTCATTCATATATATATGTATTGACCCCCTTCTTCAAATTAGATGTTTCGGAAGTGGGATGAACTCGTAGCACCAGCTCGCACGCGAGCAATTCAAGAGGAATTGGCGGCATTCTTTCTTGACCACGTGATCGCTGAAGACGGAGAATACTATGTGGACCATGCGTCCGTATGTTAGGAGATTATATTTGTAAGAGATAATTATTGTATATATGTAGCCGGTAGTGTCGGATAGATATACGAGAACTTGTTGTTCGACCAATCTCTTGGAGAAGGAGAGGTGGTCGTTATCACTTCTCTCTGTATGCATATATGTTCATGACGGTCTTCTGTTTCCTTCGTTTGCTTACTAGCTAGCTAGCGTGTCTAGTCCTCTCTATACGTATGTATAGTACGTAGCGTCGACCAAGCACGGACATAAGAGAGGACACTTCTCTCTATTAATTATAGCTAGCTAACAGAATATATGAAACACCTAAATTAACCCCCCAAAACCCCCAACCCCCCCCTTTCAAAAACAAAAAACAAAAAACCCAGCGACAGAAATGCTGACGCGTGGATGCCTATTGGTCCCGGTTGGTGCCACCAACCGGGACCAAAGGCCCTCCTGCCTGGGCTCCACGCACAGCTCACGTGAAGGCCCATCTGTCCCGGTTCTGGACTGAACCGGAACTAAAGGGACAGGGCATTAGTAACAACCCTTTAGTCCCGGTTCAGGAACCGGGACAAAGGGCTTTACGAACCGGGACAATAGGTCTGTTTTCTACTAGTGTGCTCCCCTCTGCTCAAGCTAGTCGTGGTGAGATGGGAACTAGGAAAAATGGCTATGATGTGTTGACCCACACCACAGTGAGAGAAGTGAGTACCCGGCCATGATTGTACTTTTCCCGGTCTACCAAACATATCTAAGGTTCGGATAAATCAGGATCAAAAAGGTTAGGGTACATATTTTAGGTATTTTGAGGTAAGGGTTCATTTACGTCAACCTCTACAATCTCAAGGTTTATTTCAGACTTCACTCCCCTTAAAAAATGCATCTCACACGGCCAACGTTGTAGACCAAAGAAAGCGAATCTAAAAACAAAACTACAGCCGTTCCTAAAAAAGGGAAAGCATCCACCCCGTCAAAAACTCCAACCAACAGTGGTAAAGAAAAAAACAAAAGAGTGCTAAAAAAAGAAACTACAACCTGTTGAAAAAAAAGAAACTTCCATAGAAAATGGAAAAAAATCACTATCTGGCTGATTGCCATAAATGCCTCCATCAATAAAATATTCTGGCAACAGAAAAAAAAACTCCTGATTAAAATCATGGTGGACTCCTCTCCTTGGCCGCTGCCTCCTTCTGCTCTTTAATCCCGCTCTCTCCTACCTATGGCTGGTGGTTGTGATTATTCTCCGTCAAATCAAGTGTGCTCGGCTCCCTAATCGTGTTCCTCTCCAAGCTTTGAATCTCACTTTCCAACTACAACAATCCATTAGATATATTACGTCTTCGACCTGAACCTTTGAAGATCAATTTCCAAGTACAGCAATACATCATGTATATTTAGGTGATGCTGATAGCAGGTATGATCCAATCAACCAATCCAAGCTTGTATATTCCCCTACTATTACACCATGATATGTTGATTTAGCAGGTATAATCTACTCAAACATGCATGTCCGGATCTCCTGATTGTGTTCCTCTTCAACGTTTCAATATTAGTTTTCCAAGTTCTGATATATATTGTCCAGTACCTTGTTTTAGGATAAATTGTTTTTGAGGAATCAGACTACAGTTTGGATTTCTTGGGTTTGCCACATTTTGCGACTTAAATTATGATTCAGTTTTCATTAGTGAGTTTTGTTTGTGTAGATAGCACAGGGACTGCCAGTCAAGGTCTCCAGTAATAAGCAGTCCATTATTGTGACATACTACTTTTTTGGACAGATATACTAATTTGTTTGGCATGCTTGCGATTGAACTACAAGGATTCACATGATTCTTCTCAGGTGCATGGATTGCCAAAAATTATTATGTGCGTATATAGTTCGCCGTCCATGCACGTCTCTTTTTATATGTAAGAAAAAGTATAGCTACTAAAATATCTTTAAAACACATATATTACTACCGCAACCAAAAAAATGTGGACCTACCATTCCACCAAAGATCTCATATCAACACATGATTACATAAGTGCTATATATGTGTCTAAAGTGTTATAGAATCGAGGTACTATCATAAAAGAAAATCTTTAAGATTTATTTGGTATGAACAACTTAAATACGAATAATTTATCACACAATTCTCTGCTCCGTTCATCCGAAAAGAAATATTGTGAGAGTTTATTGGTTACAAAAGGACCTCCAAATCTGAATGATCTACTGCTCTTAAGGTATGATAAAATCAAAAAAAGAAATGCTGCAAGAGTTTATTGGTGAAGATAAGAACTTATAATTTAATACAGTACAACGTATGTTGATATGTGTGTACAAAAAAATTCTTTTATAATTAAATAAAACTTGCTAAAAAAAATTTGCGGGGTGGTGAAATTAATTATCTGCTCCCCTATGTTCCAGCGAGAGGACTTCTGTTAAATGTTGTATACATATAATTGGAAGATGCATCTTTTTTTAGGTAGGGGAAAGAACGGACGGTATATGCTACAATAGGGCGCTTCATATTATGATTTTCTTTGAAACTTATCTGTCACCAATACATGATACATGCAACAAGTTTTGAATCTATAACCATGTTATCTTAGAATACAGTCGTAATAGTAGTAGTAGTAGTAGTAGTAGTAGTTGTTGTAATAGTAGTAGTAGTACTAATAATAATAATCATAATAATAACAACAGTTTCATATTGTTGTCCAACATTTCTATTTCGTACCAACTTGGTCATATTTAATATGATAAATGCTAGCCGTGCTGATGCACGGGTTGATGGCTAGTTGTATTAACCGGAAATTTAGTACATGTGTGAATACATAGACAAACAGAGTGTCACTAGTATGCCTCTACTCGACTAGCTCGTTGAATCAAAGGAGGTTAGGTTTTCAAGCCATAGACATGAGTTGTCATTTGATTAACGGGATCACATCATTAGAGAATGATGTGATTGACTTGACCCATTCCATTAGCTTAGCACCTTGATCGTTTTAGTTTACCGCTATTGCTTTCTTCATGACTATACATGTTCCTATGACTATGAGATTATGCAACTCCTGATTACCGGAGGAACACTTTGTGCGCAACCAAACGTCACAACGTAACTGGGTGATTATAAATGTGCTCTACAGGTGTCTCCGATGGTACTTGTTGAGTTGACATAGATCGAGATTAAGATTTGTCACTCCGATTGTCGGAGAGGTATCTCTGGGCCCTCTCGGTAATGCACATCACTATAAGCCTTGCAAGCAATGCAACTAATTTGTTAGTTGCGGGATGATGCATTACGAAATGAGTAAACAGACTTGCCCGTAACGAGATTGAACTAGGTATTGAGATACCAACGATCGAATCTCGGGCAAGTAACATCGATGACAAAGGGAACAACGTATGTTGTTATGCGGTTTGACCGATAAAGATCTTCGTAGAATATGTAGGAACCAATATGAGCATCCAGGTTCCGCTATTGGTTATTGACCGGAGACATATCTCGGTCATGTCTACATAGTCCTCGAACCCGTAGGGTCAGCACGCTTAATGTTCAGTGACGATCGGTATTATGAGTTTATGTGTTTTGATGTACCAAAGGTAGTTCAGAGTCCCGTATGAGATCGGAGACATGACGAGGAGTCTTGAAATGGTCGAGATGTAAAGATCGATATATTGGACGACTATATTCGGACATCGTAAAGGTTCCGAGTGATTCGGGTATTTTTCGGAGTACCGGGAAGTGACGGGAATGCGGGGGAAGAAGTATTGGGCCTCATGGGCCAAGTTGTGGAAGAGAGGAGGCAGGACAAGGCAGGGCGCCCCCCCCCCCCCAAGCCCAAACCGAATTGGACTAGGGGTCGTCCCCCTTTCCTCCTTTCCTCCCTCTCCTTCCTTCTCCCTCTCCTCCTTCCTTTCCCCCTCCTAGTAGGAGTAGGAAAGGGGAGTCCTACTCCTACTAGGAGGAGGACTCCTCCTCCTAGCGCGCCCTGCAAGAACTGACCGACCTCCTCCTTTGTTCCTTTATATATGGGGGCAGGGGGCACCCCAAGACACACAAGTTGATCATTGATCTTTCTTAGCCGTGTGCTAGCCCCCTCCACCATAATCCACCTCGTTCATATCGTAGCGGTGCTTAGGCGAGGCCCTGCGTCGGTAGCTTCATTAACACCATCACCACGCCGTAGTGCTGACGAAGCTCTTCCCCGAAGCTCTACTGGATCGTGAGTTCGTGGGACATCACCGAGCTGAACGTGTGCTGAACGTGGAGGTGCCGTACGTTCGGTACTGAGGATCGGTTGATCGTGAAGACGTATGACTACATCAACTGCGTTGTCATAATGCTTCCACTTACGGTCTACGAGGGTATGTAGACAACACTCTCCCCTCTCGTTGCTATGCATCACCATGATCTTGCGTGTGCGTAGGATTTTTTTTTGAAATTACGAAGTTCCCCAACAGTCGGACACTTTTCCAGCTCCTGAGACAGCATGTTGTTCTTCTCTGTGAGTACCTGATTATACAACGATCCTTAAAATCAGTTGCTTCAACTATTCCATGTCTCGAGGGCTACTGGTATATGATTATTAAATCTTCTCAGTATGATCTTACCCGCATATCCTTTGAAAGCTGGTAAGTGGCTCCAGCAAGCCCATCCTGAGCAGCTCGGATGTAGGCATCCGTCGACCTGAAGGCGTTGAATGCCTCTTCAGTAAAGTTGGGGTCGCGCATAGCGGCCCTCCGGCGCCGATGGTTCATTGCACTACACTTCGGAGTTGGTGACAGATACATTATCCAAATCTTTGGAGAGACGATAATCCGACATTGCACCTGTGTCAACTCTAGCCCTGGAGACAGGGGTCGTGGTCGGATTGGTGGACGCATGTCCGGCGAGGTCTCCGGATACAGTCCGGCGAACGCTCTTCCTGAAATATGGAGCAGTAAGGACCGTTACAATTCAGTATCATTGCCATGGGGCATATTGAAAACCATACCTCTTCGATGAAGGTTGGGAAGTGTCACCATCCGCGTTTCTCTTCGAAGACCCACCTTGCACAGGATCCGCCCTTTTAAGGGATGCCTCTGGTGCGGAGTGGTGAGATGAGCGCCGCCCCTTTAAAGCACGAGAAAGTGCAGTGGGTGAAGCACGGAGGGAAAACTCTTTTGGAGGAGACGTCTTCGTGGTACTTACGTGAGAGTAAGGGAGAAGGCCAGGGTACTCGGCTGTAATGGCCACTTTTGTGCCATCATAGCTCGCCTAATAGAAGACCCCCTCCTTGAGCTCTACAAATATATTCGGATCCTCCTCAAATCCTGGATCCAGGTCCCGAATATGATCCTCTGGCTGCGAACCAGGGCTATAAATCCCTGCGACAGCCTTCCTCCATTCCTGCTAAAGGTTAGTCATATTAAAAGTTCAAATAAGTACGACTCAGGAAGGAGATCGAATAAAGTTACGAAGCAAAGGCACACCCAACTGGGAGGACTGTACATGGAAAATCCTTCTCGACATTTAAGGCGAGTGAACTCTTCTTGCTCCCCTTTATAAAGATCAGCCAACATGGAGGCCAGGGCGGCGAAGTTGTCCGGACCCTTGCGCCCATAGCGAGATGTGTCATCCTCCCTGTCGGTGTCAAAACCGGCGGATCTCGAGTAGGGGGTCCTGAACTGTGCGTCTAGGCCGGATGGTAACAGGAGGCAAGGGACACGATGTTTTACCCAGGTTCGGGCCCTCTTGATGGAGGTAAAACCCTACGTCCTGCTTGATTAATATTGATGATATGGGTGTTACAAGAGTAGATCTACCACGAGATCAGAGAGGCTAAACCCTACAAGCTAGCCTATGGTATGATTGTAAGTTGTGATTGTTGTCCTACGGACTAAAACCCTTCGGTTTATATAGACACCGGAGAGGGTTAGGGTTACACAAGGTCGGTTACAAAGGAGGAGATATCCATATACGTATTGCCTAGCTTGCCTTCCACGCCAAGTAGAGTCCCATCCGGACACGAGACGAAGTCTTCAATCTTGTATCTTCATAGTCTAACAGTCCGGCCAATGGAGATAGTCCGGCTATCCGGAGACCCCCTAATCCAGGACTCCCTCAGTAGCCCCTGAACCAGGCTTCAATGACGATGAATCTGGCGCGTAGTTGTCTTCGGCATTGCAAGGCGGGTTCCTTCTCCGAATACATCACAGAAGAATTTGAATACGAGGATAGTGTCCGACCCTGCAAAATAAGTTCCACATTCCACCGTAGAGAGAATAATGTTTTCGCAGATCTAATTTGCTAGCTTGTTTAGGCAGCATGACGTTACGTCATGGCCCGGAGATTATTCGAACTGTTTCTTTTAACCAGCCCCGCACATAACGCGAGGCAGTTTTTCGACACGTCTTGCCGAAGCGGAGATCGTGTTCCCCCAATTACGGGGTTCTCATCAATACGGGCGTTGGTAACCCAACCGTGTCTAGGACTCCTAGATTATAGGCAAGTCCTAAACGGCTACGGAGAGGACGCTTGATATTCACCCTCTTTATAAAGGGACGGGGTTTTTGCTTTTTCTCTCTCGTGCTCAATCGAACCCTTCCTCTGCCTCGAGTTCTAACACCCAAAGCCCAGGTTAGGTGCTCCGGATCTTCAATCATGTCCGGATCCAGCCTTCAAGGCCGATGGATGCCCTCCTCCGTGACGGAAGAGGACATTAAGAAGTTGAGGGAGGCCAGATACCTGACCGCCGAGGTTTCACATCGGCTGCCTGCTCAAGGGCAGGTCGTCCCTACTCCTGAACCCAACGAGAACGTTGGGTTCGTATCCCACTTCCTCCGAGGTCTAGGCCTCACTCTGGATCCTTTCGTCAGGGGATTGATGTTCTATTACGGGCTATATTTCCACGATCTAGCTCCGGACTCCTTTCTCCACATCACGACATTTATTGTTGTGTGTGAGGCCTTCCTCCGTGTGACCCCTCACTTCGGCCTGTGGCTCAAGACCTTTGAAGTACAACCGAAGATGATCGAGGGGCAACATGCAGCGTGCGGAGGTGCATCAATAGGCAAGATGGCAGGAGCTCCATGGCCGAAAGGTTCCTTTCCAGAGGTGTCCGAATTATGGCAATGGGAGTGGTTTTACGTCACGGCTCCCAGAAGTGCCAAGTGGGCGGCTGCCCCCGCTTTCTGCCCGGGCCCCCCACCACAACTGATGTCATGGATTAGCAGGGGTCTGAGCTGGGGTCCAGCCAAGGACGTGCCTATACTGCAAAGCCGCATCCGAGATCTCTTCGAGGGAGATTTTAATTTGGTTGCGGTAATACAAGTTATGCTGGTTCGTCAAGTCCAGCCTTGCAAATGCCGGCCCCTGCACTTGTGGGAGTTCAACCCAGAGGGGCCACGTGCCATTCAAAGTTTCCTCGGCCTGACGCACGAGGAGATGTACAAGTCATTCTTCGGACCTCAAGTGGAATGTCCGGATATTACCGAGGACGTGGGCCTGAGCAGTAACCGCGCCGCCGAACAAGTAAGAAATCCTCTAGCCGAACACGCTATCTTTTATTCGAAGTTATTTCTAAGAGTTCACTTTTTGACTAGGACTGGCTAACAAAGGCGAAGATGATTCGGTGTTTGGCCCCCCTCCCTGAGGGTTTGGAAAATCCGGTATTGGAGAAGATGCTCGAGGTCGCACCTTGCCCGGAGCCCTTGAAGGAAGATACCGAGGGAGATAATACGGGCAGACGTGGGCCCCCATCGCTATCCGCTCCAACCGAGGGAACGAGCGTCTCCACGAAGGAGGACGATCGAGGGAGGTAAAGGACTGCTTCCGAGGATCCGGAAGTCGAAGCCTCCAAATGGGAGAAGAGGTCTCCCACTGAGGGTCCTGCCTTGGGGGGTGCTTTCGCCGCACAGAGTCCACGGGGGGATCAGCCCTCCAAAATATTTCAATAGGAAGGGTATGCTATCTTTTTCCTCTGAGAAAATAACCACCGCATCTATCTTGCAGTTCGGGCATCAGCCCCTCTCAAATTAGCTCGTCTTTGGGGGATCTTCTTCCAGAGATGATGGAGAGCGAAATGCCTCCCCCGGACTCCTCCGCTCCAGAAGCGGGCGACCCCAAAGTGTCATCGCGGAGGGCCTCTCCGGATCCGGTGAGGCCAGAAGATAATCCCGTAGACCCCCAAAGTCCCCAGTGTTCGGCTCCCGAAGAGAGCACAGGAAAGAGTCTGGCACCGTCTGGTGTGCGGTCGGACGTTCTGAGGGAGTTGGTGGGGCGAGCGGCCATCTCAGAAGAGCACTGTACGCTGATGGGTATGGTGATGGAGAGAATCTCGTCCGCTGAAAGCGGATTACATGAAGCCTTTATGAGTCTATTGACAGGCTTTGAGGTATGTGAGATAATATGTGATAGTACTGCACATGTTATAGTAGCCCCTGAGACTTTGGTTGTCGTCGAGAACGGCGGCGAACAGAGGATCATATTCCCAGACAATAACCAAACTGCCTTTATGTGTAGGTGGTGGGAGCTCCGGTGGCTAGCCGGACTAGGGAGTTTGCCCAATTAAAACGGCAACTGGATGCGGCAGACACCGACATCGAGCTTGTTAACAAGAGGCTTGACGAGCCACAGGGTAAGTGTTATTATCTGGTGTACGCCACATAGTAAGAGCATCATAATGCCAGTATCTTTAATATGTTGTGACTTCAGATGGAGCTACCACCGTGGATGCCTTGCGGGCGGAACTTTCCCGAGCCAAGGAACAAGCGAGGATTAGTAATGCGGCTGCTTTGAAGGTAGCCGAAGAGTTGAAAGCCGAGAAGGCCGCACATTGCGAGAGCCAGGAGAAGATGGCCAAGATGGTCGTAGAATTAAAAGACACTGCCGACCGTTGCCGGTTCCATGAAAAAGAAAACCGAGCGAAGGCAACGGACCTTGAGAAGGCCGCGGCGGCGGACAAAGACACCCATTCTGCTATGAGAGTGAAGAAGGAGGAGCTGCAGGAAGCCGGTGATATTGCGGCTAGGAAACCCTTCATGTTACGGAGGAAGTTCGGAGATCCTCGGTATGCCCCTCTGGATCGGCTGTGGAGTTCGGCAGATGCGTATATGGATTTGGCGGCGAGCGCTGCCGATGCGGCCAAGTACTTGCAAGGTCAGACAGATCATGAAGTGGACAAGCTGTTCTGGACGCAATTCCACGTTCCAGAGCGTCCAATTTCATTGACTGACCACCTAGCGGAATGGGCCGAACTGAATAGGTTGTCCGGACTCGCCGTGAGGTCTGTTGTGGATCAGCCATGGCCGGAAATACCAAAGCTGAACAGCTATTTCACCTTAGTGCAGCAGTTCCTTGATGCGGTGCCGCGCATTAATGCGATGAAGAAGTCGGCATGCATAGAAGGCTCGTGGATGGCCCTTGCCCGTGTTAAAGCATACTGGGCAGAGATGGACGCTACCACTGTTGCGGCGCAGGGATCGGCCATAGGCCGGGTGGCTGTCGAGCACTATTTCGAGGAGGTTCTCGAGGGTGCTCGTTTGATAGAGGCCCAGTGCTCGAAAAATATTATATTTTAGTGATATGTATTTTCATTGTAAGCACAATGCTTTTATGAATTTTTTATAAGGTTATTTTTATACTTTTGCCTGAAAGTAGTATGATGCCTCCTGTGCGGCCGTTTATGTATACCTGTGTATAACCTGAAAGATTGCAGCCGTCGGGTTCAACCCCCACGCATAAAATGTGGGGGTGTTCGCAAAAAACACGTGTTCAAACTTAACCCAATGTCTTGGTCCTATTAAGGAGGTGATAGCGTAGCGAGCGAGGCAACCGGACTATAATGCTTTAACACTTTCACTTAGCCATAGGAGTTTGACAGTGGGGCTACTAGATAGCCCCTGGTGGCTCCGCACTCTCCCGATCGCGGGGTGCGTACATGCCTGGCCGGGAAACGGCCCTTCGTTAAAGAGGAGGAATTCTAACATTCCGATAGGTCGCCGAGTGGTTGACCAGTCTCACGCTATATCATGACAGTCACTTTCCGGCTTTCTCTACTGAGGTGCTCGTCCGGATGAACCAGGGCACAATCACAGTAGTTCTCCTGGTGCTACCTTAGCCGGTAAAGCAGAACATAAGGCACCAAAACACAGGAGCCGGGCAGACCCAACATTTGACCAAAGACAATGATTCGGAGCTGATGCATATAAGGCCAAACTCACGACGCCGAACACTCCCTAAGGTATTCCGTCTTTATGGTATAAACCGGGCCTAGATAGTGCCCTTCGTAAGAAGCCCCTTGTGTCCAGGTACGTGCATTATTCTGACATGGCCACATGCCAAGACGCCAGCATCCTTCTCGACTGTGCTGAGAATTCGGTGGGTATGTATCAATAAGAGACAGTAAAAAAGGTTTACGCAGGGTCTTAATCTAAAAAGAATCCTTGGAGCGGGTCCCTGCTGCATGTCTGCGCCTGTGTCTCTATTTTGTCGTATCCTCGACAGGTGTAGCACGTTGATTATCTGTAAAAGAGAGGAGCTTAGGTGAAAAAAGCTGTCGTGCAAAAAGATATTTTTTTTAAATCATCTATAATTCAAGGTAAGTAAGAATTGCTGCTTGTCTGCACGCGTTGAGCCCCTTGTATTTTTAATAGGGGTGTGATCGTTGATCGAGGAAAAATTGCATATGGCTGCGCCAGACTCGTCTAACCGTGTCCGAGGTCGTGACGACCTCCTAAATGCTTTAGTTGGTGAGGCCGTATTTAGTGTGCGGCTGCCTGGGCAGCCGCACGCTCTTCGGCGCGCAGAGATCGCTTAATACTTCCGTTCACCATAATGATGCCATGTGGACCGGGCATCTTGAGTGTGAGGGAAGCATAGTGTGGTATTGCGTTAAAGCGAGCGAAAGCTTCGCGTCTGAGTAGTGCTTGATAGCCACTTTGAAACAGAGCGATGTGGAAGGTTAAATGTTCGCTACAAAAGTTATCGGGGAAGCCGAATATAACTTTTAGTAGCAGGGAGCCCGTGCAATGAGCCCCTGGGCCTGGTGTTACTCCTTTAAAGGTAATATTGCTATGGCAAAAAAAATTTGGGTATATCCAAATTTCGCGGATTGTATCCTGGTATATCAGGTTTAGACTGCTGCCACCGTCCATCAGGACTCGTGTGAAGTGGTATCCGTCAATTATTGGGTCTAATACCAGAGCAGCCCATCCTGCACGCCAGACACTTGCTGAGTAATCACGATGGTCGAAAGTGATTGGTTGAGACGACCAGTGGCAGGACTCCGCGGAGATAGGCCTTCGGGCGTATTTTTCTGGGAGTGCCGTTTTGTTTTTGCCATTGATCACGTGTAACACGTTTACTGTTTTGACTTCTGGTGGAATTTTTTTTTGTTCCCAAGTGTCTTCCTTGAGAGGCTCATCCGCATCTTCGCTTGGTGTATCCTCCCCCTTGTGTACGGTGTTGAGCTTGCCGGACTGCTTGAAGACCCAACATTCTCTATGGGTATGATTGGCTGGTTTGCCAGGGGTGCTATGGACCTGACATATTTGGTCCAGAATTTTCTTTAGGCTGGACAGTTCGTCTCTGGTGCCTTTAGGGGGTGGCTTTTGCTGACCTGGCCGAGAGCTTTTGAATCCGGCGTTTACTGCCGTGCTCTTCGTGCTATCTCTTTTATTCTGGCGTTTGTTATTGCTGTTGCGTCGTGATTTCCCGTTTCCATCTCTAACTTCAGATGTACTGGGGTCGCTGGAGTTGCATCGGGCTAGCCAGCTGTCTTCACCCGCACAAAAGCGGGTCATGAGGCTTGTTAATGCTGCCATTGTTCTCGGTTTTTCTTGGCCGAGGTGTCGGGCAAGCCATTCGTCACGGACGCTATGCTTAAAAACTGCCAAGGCTTCGGCGTACGGGCAGTCGAACATTTGGTTCTTTTTAGTAAGAAACCCGTTCCAAAGCTTTTGGGTTGACTCTTCGGGCTGTTGAGTTATATGACTCGAATCATCCGCATCCGAAGGTCGGACATAAGTCCCTTGAAAGTTTGCCCGAAAAGCGTCTTCGAGCTCTGCCCAGCATCCAATGGACTTTTCGGGGAGGCTTTTAAGCCAATGACGAGCTAGCCCTTTGAGTTTGAGTGGTAAGTATTTGATGGCGTGGAGATCATCTACTAATTGAATGCACCTTTCGAGTCCTCGCACTAATCCACATTATTAATATTAATTACACCATTGGATTTTAGAATTTACGGACAGGATAAAAAGAAAACTTGTGTAACACATAAGGTCATGTCGCCTAGAAAAAGACATCTGACACGTCCAACGTTGTAACACAAATAAAGCGGTTCTTGAAAAAACAAACATCCCTTCCTTTAACTTCCGTAACACAGATGATCATGTCCCTTAAAAGAGTGAAGTCTAAAATAAATCCTGAGATTGTAGAAGACGACGTAAATGAACCCTCACCTCCAAATCCCTGAAATTTGTACCCTGTATTTACAGATCCCAGCCAATCCACACCCTGTATCATTAAAATCCTGTTTGCTGAAATAGGAAAGGCGTGATCCCAGCCGGGATTCATTTCTACTGTCGCTTACTGCATAGGCCCATCTGTCATATGCATCTACTTGCCCAATCTCCTCAATACCAACTGTGAGGAGGCGCGACTGGACCAGCGTTCAAGATGTTCGATCTGCTCCCCAAAAATGACCTACCTACTTTCCTTGGGCACCGTTCTGAGCACCATGGCCGTGCATGGCCAATGGATCGATTCTAGCCGCCGGCTAATCGATGTCTGCAAGTACACAAAAGAAACAAACGGACGTCGGGAAAGAGGCGAAGCTCGTACTCGGCCTTTGACGCCTCCTCTGACTTCACATGCCCATACGGCACTGTCAGTAGCTGCCGGACGACCCCTGCAACGTCCAGGCGGTAGCCACCATGAGCGCAAGCAGCTGATTGGCGACGCCTTCTGCGCGCCTCTGAAGCTCCTCATGCAGCCCGTCCAGTTCGTGGACGACAACTGTAGTGGCGTGGGTACTGCCGGCGGTGTCATGAGCTGCTTGGATGTCTTTGAACTTCGTCGTACTACCAAACGCCATTGTACTGCTGGTGCCACTCACCGGCGCAGCGCCGCCTAGTGCCGCGGTTGGCGATGCTCCCCGCCACAAGCAGCCGCTGCCCTAGCTGGCCAGCACCATGTACTGCTGTAGCTGCACGCCGCCGCATACTGCTACTACTTTGTGCTCTGGTCGCCAATGCCCACATAGGAAGAGCAAATTCTCGCCGCTGTACCTTGTGTTGTGCTCTCGCCGTCGCATATTGCTACTGCTTGTGCTCACGTCGTCCTTGTTGTGCTATGTGCTAATGCACAACAACACAATACTGAGAAAAATAATCAGCATGGCCCTCCCTTTGCACTAGCGCCCGGTCTCCACCACGAGGTTGGCTCATACAAGAACGGCGCAATATATACTGCCTGTCTGAGTCTAGGTTTGGGGTCGTCGTCCGGTCGCTGCCATCTTGTGCTGCCACTAGTAGAAAAGGGGACAAAGGTCCAGGCCGGGTCAGCCCATTAGTCCTGGTTCAGTCCAGAACCGGGACCAATGAGGGCATTGGACCTAATTCGTGATCCCAAGGGGCCGGCCGGACCACGTGGGCCATTGGTCCCGGTTCGTCTGAACCTTTTGGTCCCGGTTGGTGGGACGAACCGGGACCAATGGGCCTCGCTCCTAGCCCACCACCATTGGTCTCGGTTGGTGGCTTGAACCGGGATGAAAGGCTCCCCTTTAGTCCCGGTTCATGCCACCAACCGGGACCAATGAGGTGCCTATATATACCTCCTCGTGTAAGAGCAGAACACACTGCTCTATTTTTTCTGGCCAAGGGGGAGAGGGCTTGGTGGTGCTCTAGCTCACCTCCTATGCACACAAGGTGTTTGATGGAATGTTCAAGACACACTACTTAAGCTTTCTCCTCCCCAAGCTCGACCTCCAAGCTCCATTTTCCTCAATATTTGTCTAGGTTTAGCAGTCCGTCACGCCCCGTCCCGGTCTTCACCGCCGTCGATCACCCGCGCCGTGCTCATCGCCGGCACCACCGTGATGAGCCTCTTGTTCTTATCTTCTTTCTAAAAGGAAAAAATATTCTTACTTGTATGTTTACATAGATACTTGTATTATTTTCTTACTTTTATTACTTCATCTTATATAGTGCGATGATTTTGGTATCCGCCCCCGTCGGCCCTCGTCCTGTATATGATTCGGATGTGATATATATATTGTCTTTATAACTATTGGTTCATTTATTTTTTATGAAAATTATGCCGACCAACGTGACATAGATTTTATTTATCTAGGATGTATGTGAACCGGAAATTCCAACCGACCCTATTGTCGAGAGGTTAAATTTAGTTGAAGAAGAAAACAATTTCTTGAAGGAAAAAATAAAAAAATTGAGGAGGAGATGATATTGGAGTTGCATGTTGCGGATGTCGTCGGTGATCACAAGATCAAGATGGATGCAATGCGCTTGAAGATGAGAAGGATTAGAAAATATGCCATTTATACCAAGGCTTGGTATCATTATGCCGTTGGATCAATTGTTACCTTGGTTGTGATTATGATCGCATTTGTTTTCGCATTGAAATGTTTTACATAGTTCCAATGTATGGTTTAATTAATTAGATGCTCTAGAGAGCTATATGTTGTTAGATGAGAACTATTCATGTACTTTGGCTTTAATGTGATGATGAACTTCTATTAATTTGACACTTAATGATATATAATGCACGTAGATGAACTGGCAATGGATGTACGGTGAAAGACACACCTCCGAGTACATTAAGGGCGTGCATGAGTTTCTCGATGCGGCTGAGGCAAACAAGAATAATGGTTTTATGTGTTGTCCATGCACTGAATGTGGGAATACGATGTCTTACTCTAACCGGAAAATACTTCACTCCCACCTGCTTTACACGGGTTTCATGCCACACTATAATGTTTGGACGAGGCACGGAGAAATAGGGGTTATGATGGAAGATGGCGAAGAAGAAGAGTACGATGACAACTATGTGCCCCCTGAATACGGTGATGCTGCAACGGGGGGAGCTGGTGAAGATCAAGAGGAACCAGACGATGTGCCCAATGATGCTGCAACGGGTGAAGCTGCTGAAGATCAAGAGGAACCAGACGATGTGCCTGATGATGATGATCTCCGCCGGGTCATTGTCGATGCAAGGACGCAATGCGAAAGTCAAAAGGAGAAGCTGAAGTTCGATCACATGTCAGAGGATCACAAAAAAGGGTTGTACCCCAATTGCGAAGATAGCAACACAAAGCTCGGTACCGTACTGGAATTGCTGCAGTGGAAGGCAGAGAATGATGTGCCTGACAAAGGATTTGAGAAGCTACTGAAAATATTGAAGAAGAAGCTTCCAAAGGATAATGAATTGGCCGACAGTACACACGCAGCAAAGAAGGCCATATGCCCTCTAGGATTGGAGGTGGAGAAGATACATGCATGTCCTAATGACTGCATCCTCTACGACGGTGCATACAAGGATCTGAACGCATGCCCGGTATGCGGTGCATTGCGGTATAAGATCAGACGAGATGACCCGGGTGATGTTGACGGCGAGCCCCCCAGGAAGAGGGTTCCTGCGAAGGTGATGTGGTATGCTCCTATAATACCACGGTTGAAACGTCTGTTCAGAAATGGAGAGCATGCCATGTTGATGCGATGGCACAGTGAGGACCGTAAGAAAGACGGGAAGTTGAGAGCACCCGCTGACGGGTCACAGTGGAGAAAAATCAAGAGAAAGTACTGGGATGAGTTTACAAAGGACCCAAGGAACGTATGGTTTGCTTTAAGCGCAGATGGCATTAATCCTTTCGAGGAGCAGAGCAGCAATCACAGCACCTAGCCCGTGACTCTATGTATGTATAACCTTCCTCCTTGGATGTGCATGAAGCGGAAGTTCATTATGATGCCAGTTCTCATCCAAGGCCCTAAGCAACCCGACAACGACATTGATGTGTACCTAAGGCCATTCGTTGAAGAACTTTTACAGCTGTGGAATGGAAACGGTGTACGTACGTGGGATGAGCACAGACATGAGGAATTTAACCTAAAGGCGTTGCTGTTCGTGACCATCAACGATTGGCCCGCTCTCAGTTACCTTTCAAGACACACAAACAAAGGATACCACGCATGCACGCACTGTTTAGATGACACTGAAAGTATATACCTGGACAAATGCAGGAAGAATTTGTACCTGGGCCATCCTCGATTTCTTCCAACCAACCATCAATGTCGAAAGAAAGGCAAGCATTTCAAAGGCGAGGCAGATCACCGGAACAAGCCTGCCATGCATACCGGTGATCACGTACTAGCTATGGCCAACGATTTACACATAATGCAAGAAGAAGAAATCTATATTTTGGGACCTACCCTACTGGAAAGACCTAGAGGTCCGCTCTTCAATCGACATGATGCACGTGACGAAGAACCTTTGCGTGAACCTGCTAGGCTTCTTGGGCGTGTATGGAAAGACAAAAGATACACCTGAGGCACGGGAGGACTTGCAACGTTTGCACGAAAAAGACGGAATGCCTCCGAAGCAGTATGAAGGTCCTGCCAGCTACGCTCTTACAAAAGAAGAGAAAGAAATCTTCTTTGAATGCCTGCTCAGTATGAAGGTCCCAACTGGCTTCTCATCGAATATAAAGGGAATAATAAATATGCCAGAGAAAAAGTTCCAGAACCTAAAGTCTCATGACTGCCACGTGATTATGACGCAACCTCTTCCGGTTGCATTGAGGGGGATTCTACCGGAAAACATCCGATTAGCCATTGTGAAGCTATGTGCATTCCTCAATGCAATCTCTCAAAAGGTGATCGATCCAGAAATCATACCAAGGCTAAGGAGTGATGTGGCACAATGTCTTGTTAGTTTCGAGCTGGTGTTCCCACCATCCTTCTTCAATATCATGATGCACGTCCTAGTTCATCTAGTCGACGAGATTGTCATTCTGGGGCCCGTATTTCCACACAATATGTTCCCCTTTGAAAGGTTCATGGGAGTCCTAAAGAAATATGTCCGTAACCGTGCTAGGCCAGAAGGAAGCATCTCCATGGGCCATCAAACAGAGGATGTTATCGGGTTTTGTGTTGACTTCATTCCTGGCCTTAAGAAGATAGGTCTCCGTAAATCGCGGTATGAGGGGAGACTGACTGGAAAAGGCACTCTTGGAAGTGACTCAATAATATGCAGGGACGGATATTCTTGGTCTCAAGCACACTACACAGTTCTACAGAACTCTACCTTGGTGACCCCGTATGTCGACGAACACAAGAACAGTCTGCGCTCCAAACACCCGGAGCAGTGCGACGACTGGATTACATGTGAACACATCAGGACTTTCAGCAGTTGGTTGGAAACACGTCTCAGAGGTGACAACACTTTTTGTGATGAGCTGTACATGTTGTCTAGGGGACCATCTTTGACTGTATTGACTTACAAAGGATACGAGATAAATGGGAATACATTTTACACGATTGCCCAAGATCAAAAGAGCACCAACCAGAACAACGGTGTCCGCTTTGATGCAGCAACCGAGAGCGGAAAGGACACACATTATGGTTACATAGTGGACATACGGGAACTTGACTATGGGCATGATTTTAAGGTCCCGTTGTTTAAGTGCAAATGGGTCAATCTGTCAGGAGGCGGGGTACAGGTAGACCCACAGTAACGAATGACAATAGTGGATCCGAAAAATCTTGGGTACACGGACGAACCGTTCGTCCTAGCCAATGATGTGGCACAAGTTATCTATGTGAAGGACATATCTACCAAACCGAGAAAAAGAAAAGATAAGGAAGCGAACACATCATACGATGAACCAAAGCGCCACATAGTTCTTTCAGGAGAAAGGGACATCCTGGGAGTGGAGGCCAAGACAGACATGTCTGAATATTATGAAATTTTTCATGAAATTCCTACCTTCAATGTCAAGGCTGACCCAAGCATCCTGATAAACCATGTAGATTATCCAAGGTTACGGCGGAATAAGCAAATGACACAAGCGAAGAAAAAATGAAGAATTTCTCCCGCAACTATTATGATGATACCGTGCCAACTTTGTAACGCACGAGTATGCTATGCCAACTTTTTCAGAGTTCATTTGAAAACTATGAATTTAGGTCAAATTTTCTCTATAGGTGCATCTATGTTCATTTTTTAGTAAAGTTAATCACAAACTTGTGGTTCACACAAATTACAAAGAATTCAAATTTTAACTTTCAAATTTGAAAACTAATGGCACTAACAGAAAGTTTATAATTTTTCTAAAACTAATGGCACTAACAGAAAGTTTATAACTTTGCTGACCTAAAAGCAAAAAGAATTAAAAAATAAAGAAAAAAACAAAAGAAAATAAATAATATAGAAAACAAAACAAAAAACTAAAAACTAAAATAAAAATAGCAACAATAAGTATTTTGTTGTAAGTAGAAACAAAATAAAATAAATAAAGCAACAAAGAAAACAAAAAAACTAAAAAAGTGTTTTCAAATTTGAAAACTAATGGCACTAACAGAAAGTTTATAATTTTTCTAAAACTAAAAGCAAAAAGAATTAAAAAATGAAGCAAAAAACAAAATAAAATAAATAATGCAGAAAACAGAACAAAAAAACTGGAAAAAAATAGGGCTCGCCCCTGGCCCATGGCCATTAGTCCCGGTTTGTGCCACAAACCGGGACTAAAGGGTTGGTCCTCGTGGCGCTCAGAGTTTGGTCCCACCTCGCCAACCGAAGGGCGCACACACCGGTTTATAAGCACGTCCCTCTCTGCCTTGTTGAGCTCCTCCCAAAGTGAAAATAGATGCCCCTATACAGGGAATTTGACCTAAATTCATAGAAATTGATTATGAATTTAGGTTGAATTTTCTCTATAGGTGCATCTATGTTCATTTTTTTAGTAAAGTTAATCACAAACTTGTGATTCACACAAATTTTAATAAATTCGAATTTAAAGTATTCAAATTTTAAAACTAATGGCACTAACAGAAAGTTTATAATTTTTGTGACCTAAAAGAAAAAAGAAATCACTAAAAAACTATAAGTATTTAGTTCTAAGTAGAAATGAAAAAATAAATAGCAAAAAAGAAAAAAATATGCCTATAATATTTGTTATGACTAACTAAAATTACCAAATTGAGTATAATGATAAAACACAGTAATATTAAATAGCAGGAAAAAAATGAATCAAAAATCAATTTTTATAGTAAAGTTATTCATAAACTAGTGATTCACACAAATTTTAAAAAATTGAAATTTAAACTATTCAAATTTTAAAGCTAATGGCACTAACAGAAAGTTTATAATTTTTGTGACCTAAAAGAAAAAAAATCACTAAAAAACTATAAGTATTTAGTTCTAAGTAGAAATGAAAAAATAAATAGGAAAAAAATGCCTATAATATTTGTTATGACTAACTAAAATTACCAAATTGAGTATAATGATAAAACACAGTAATAGTAAATAGCAGGAAAAATAATGACTCAAAAATCAAATTTTATAATAAAGTTATTCATAAACTAGTGATTCAAACAAATTTTTAAAATTCAAATTTAAACTATTCAAATTTTAAAACTAATGGCACTAACAGAAAGTTTATAATTTTTGTGACCTAAAAAAAAGAAATCACTAAAAAACTATAAATAAATAGAAATGAAAAAATAAATGACCTATAAATCAATTTTTGTGACCTAAGTAGAAATGAAAAAATAAATAGCAAAAAAATGCCACCTGCTGGGCCTGCACGGCCTGAATACGACTAGAAACCCAACCATGGGCCAAGATTCAGGCCCGCAGCAGGCCCAGTAGGCCCACAGGCATTGCAGTCTCCCATAGCCCCGTAAGCCTACAGTTCAGAGGAGTTCGAAAGGGAACAGAGAGCAGGACTTATAAACAGGTGTGGGAGCTCTTCAGCTAGCGAGGTGGGACTAAAAATCCCACCGCACCGCACCGCGGCGCAGGCCATTGGTCCCGGTTAGAATCACGAACCGGGACCATAGGGGGGCATTCATACCGGTTCGTGGCACAAACCGGTACGAATGCCTACCTATGGTCCCGGTTCGTGCGACGAACCGGGACCAATGGCCTCTGCTTCCCGCCGAAATGAGACCTTTGGTCCCGGTTGGTAGCACGAACCGGGACCATAGGTGGCATTGGTACCGGTTCGTGCCACGAACCGAGACCAATGCTTCATGTATATATACCCACCACTTAGCGGTTTCAGTTTACATCGCCCATTTTCCCCTGACGCCGCCGAGCTCATCGCCGCCAGGCTGCCTCGCCGTCGCCGCCCACGCCGTTGCCCCTGCCCCGCCCCCGAGCCCACGCCGACGCCGTCCGCTGCCCACGCCGTTGCCGTCCGCCGCCCCCGAGCGTGCCCTGCCGCACCGCCTGCGCCCCCGAGCCCGTCCGCAGCCCCCGACCGCGCCCTGCCTCGCCGTCGTCGCTGAGCGCGCCCCGCCATCGCCGTCACCGACCGCGAGCCCGTCCTCGCCGCCGTCGCCCCCGACGCCGGCCGCCCGCGTCTCCTCCCCGATCCTGCCGGGAGAGGTAGCTACCGCCCCATCCTCCCCCATTCCTTCCTTCCCCTTGCAAAATATTGATATGATGAATTTGATATGATGAATGAGGGGGGTCATGTGTATTTATGTATGTGTGTATGTATATGTAAATTTTGATATTTTTTTGTTCATATATAATGTAGATGTCTATGTATGTATGGAATGATATCAATGGATGTATGTATATAGAACATTCGTAGAAAATATGATGAATCCGATATGACCAATGTCCCGATCCGGTTCACTCAGGAACACTAACTCTCTCGGATAAAAAAATGTTATCGGGGAGAAAAAAAGTTCTAGGATCGTCAAGGGGTCGAGGGTCGCTGAGGGGTCGAGAGGGGGCCGACGGTCGCCGAGGGGTCGAGGGTCGAGAGGGGGTCGAGGGTCGCCGAGGGGTCGAGGGTCGTCGAACATGAGAGGAAGAAGAGGATAAAAAAAGAAGAGGAAGAAGAAAAAAAAGAGAAGAAAGAATAGAGGAGTTGTTCTCCTCTATTCTTTTTTCTCCTTTTTTTCTTCTTCTCTATTCTTTCTTCTCCTCTTTTTTTCTTCTTCTTCCTCTTTTTTTTATCGGGAACGAGGGTCGTCGAGGGTCGCCGAGCAGTAGAGGAAACCCTAAATATCAAGTATCGTCGGTGTGAGATACATGTGGTCGTCGGTGTCGGACACTATATCCACGTCCCACAAGCCACACGTATATATGTTCTCTATGTGTGTGTGTGTCTATATATATATATACATATATATATAGTTATTTTTCATCCAAGGTACTCTTACGATCATTTCATAATTAAATTATGTTTGGAATTTAAATAGTAACAATTTTATTGATTCAGTACGTAAAATTTGACATAAGAAAATAAAAAATATATGTCATAAGACAAGAAAATTTGAAGTTTATGTGTATTTTAGACTATGTTTTTACTTTTGTAATTTTACATAACATAAAATATTTTTTACGGCGATTATATATTTTCTTACGGTCCCTTTTTGCATCGGAAATAAGACAAAACTTACGAAACGTAAAATTACAGTGCATTGATGGTAAAATAGAGGGGGGTGAAGAATAACTATTCCTCACCCAGGGTGACGAATAGCGTGACCCTATATGCAAAAGATAGATTATGCAAAACATAGATTATCGGGGAGGGGGTATATCGACCCCCCCCCTCGTGTTGAAGTTATCGGGAGGGGGTATATCGACCCCCCCCACGTGTCGAAGAAAAAAGGAGAAGAAGAAAGGAATAGAGGAGAAGAAGAAAAAATAGAATATACCCCCCCCCCACGTGTCGAAGAAAAAAAAGAAGAAGAAAAATAGGAGCAGAAGAAAGGAATAGAGGAGAAGAAGCAAAAATAGAATATAATATATTCTATTTTTTCTTCTTCTCCTCTATTCCTTTCTTCTTCTCCTCTTTTTTTTCTTCATTCTATTTTTTCTTCTTCTCCTCTATTCCTTTCTTCTTCTCCTCTTTTTTCTTCTTTTTTTTCTTCGACACGTGCGGGGGGGGGGGGGGGGTTGATATACCCCCTCCCGATAACTTCAACATGAGGGGGGGTGTCGATATACCCCCTCCCCGATAATATTATTTTCCCATGTATGTATGTCTTGTCAATATAAACTCCCGATAACTTCAACACGGGGGGGAGGGGGTCGATATACCCCCTCCCAATAACTTCAACACGTGGGGGGGGGGTCGATATACCCCCTCCCCGATAATATTATTTTCCCATGTATGTATGTCGTCGTTGTCGATATACCCCAAACCCTTGAAGCATTGTCGAGGCCACCCCAAACCCTAGAGAAGCAGCGTTGAGGCCACTAATTAATATTAGTTCTACGTTTGCCACTAATATATCCATCTATCATGTTTGAATAATAATTTCCATGATGTAAATATTTGTAGAAACTATGGACACCGCCCGAGACGAAGTACAAGAAGAGTTGTTGGAGGACATAATCGCATGAGGAAGTGATGCCGTCTGCTCATTGTTTCTCAACGACACCGATGGTCTGGAAGCAGCTGGCTATGATTATGATGGCTCTGGTGACCCAATGTCGGTGCAAGAAGGAGACCGTGATGACGGCTCTGGTGACCGAACCGCGTCCGGCCAGGTATATATATTAGTTAAGCCTGTGCTAACTAGCTAATTGATGCATTCATTGTTTTGGTATGTACACATATTAATTAAGTCTTTGTTCTTTTTTCTAGCCCTTTGGATCGAGCACAACTTCGGTAAAGAGACGAGGCCCGAAGAAAAAGTTGAGCTCGGACGAAAGGTTTGAGATCATAGCAATCGCGCCCGACGGCCAACCGATTGAACCCATCCGGAGAAAGAACGCATTTGTTGCTCAGTGCTGGGTTCTGGTAAGGGACAAGATCCCGATCAGCATCCAACAATGGTTAAAGCCGACTACAGAAGACCCTGAGGTGTCTTATGTCAATGATATGCAGAAAAATGATCTTCGGACTGAGCTGAAGTCAAATTTGACCCTACCGCTAGAGGATGATCCGAAGAAGCCAGTTAAAGAGCAATTAATCAAGTCTTTTTCTCTTAAGAGGATGGCAGACCTATTCAGGAGGTGGAAGAACGAGCTGAATAAGTTTGTCGATAAAAAAGAGACACCAGAATTCAAGGGCAGATATGAGAAGATCAGAGATCACTGGCCCGCATTTGTGGCCCACAAGACATCGGAAAAGAGTAAGAAGATGTCGGTGACAAACAAGCAAAATGCTGCGAAGAAGAAGCATCACCATCGCACGGGGTCAGGTGGCTACCTCATAGCCCGGCCTAAGTGGGCCAAGACTGAGAATGATCTGGTTGATAAAGGGATAGAACCAGAGATAATTAACTGGCCAGACCATTGCTGGACTTGGTTCTTCGGGGCTGGCGGAACCTTGGACCTTGTATCAGGGAAGTGCATTTGGACGGACGAGCAAATGGAAATACCAGTCAAGAGGCTTAAGCACTATATCAAAGCAGCGCAGAAAGGGACGTTCGTTCCAGACAGAGAGAACCACGAGCTCACAATGGCCCTCGGGAATCCTGAGCACCCTGGACGGACATGAGGCACGCCAGGCTCCATTTCGTGGAAGGCTATGTTTTCGGACGCAGGCGGTTACAAATGCCACGAGACGAGGAAGAAAGTGGAGCAGACCCAACTGCAAGCACTGCACGCTAGGGTACAAGCGATAGAGGAACGAGAAGCAAATCGCAGCAAACAAACTACCGAAGCTTCCCTCGAAGCTACCCCGCCATCTCAGCGGAGAAGCGGCGTGGCTTCCACCCAGCTGCTTCAGCCAGAGCATGTCTTGGCTGCTCCTGACAGCTATCCCGTGGATGTTATCACGGAGTCTCAAAATTGCCACCTTATGACGCAATGGATTAATATGAAGGTCAAGGCGGCTGTTGGCTCTGTTTTTCCTACTAAACCCGGCGCAGCTTTTCACTGCCGGCCGATTCCAGAAGGATATGCTAGGGTGATGGTGGATGAAATAACGGAGGGATTTGAGGACCTCCAGCTTGACCACCCTACAGGTGAAGGGGAGACTCGGCTGGGTTCTGCTCTGAAGACTCCATGCCTATGGCAGAAGGAGCTCATCAACCTTCCAACCTGGACGCCTCCGCCTCCTCCTCCTCCTCCGGCGAGTCAGGGCACTCCGCCTCCTCGACTGCCTCCTCCTCCGGCGAGTGACGATCAGGGCACTCAGCCGGCTCCTTCTCTGGTGCGTGGCGGCACTCCGCCTCCTTCTCCGCCTGCGCCGGCTCGCCCGAGTAGCCAACCTCCTCCTTCCCCGCCTCGTCAGCAAGGGCGGAAGAGAGCTGCCGCCGCTCCAGCTGCTCCGGCACGTCGTAGTCCTTCTCCTCCGCCTCGTAAGCAAGTAAAGAAGATAGCCGCTCCGTCTGCTCTGCCGATGTCTAGCAGTACAGCTAGAGGCGGGAGGATAAACAGATTCGGTCCTTCTCTGAAGACTCCAAAGAAGTTACCATACGAGAGGAAGTGAGGAACTTCTTTGAAGGGGTGAAAGCAAAGAAACATCCACTTCCGGAGGAGAAGGTAGATCCGGTGAAAGCGAAGCTAACTCTGGCTACCCTGACAGAACCACCCAAGTCTCCGCCGAAAGGCAACTATGAGCGCATTATTGGAAAGGAATTTGCCGAAGCGGAGCGGTCAGGAAGTACTGTCAGTGATCAAAGGATGAAAGGACAATGAGCTGGTAAACAAATTACCCAGCTCGGCAAACAAATGAAGCAATCGTGCCCCCCGCTCAAGTTTCCTAGCGACATCGTCGCTAATCATCTGAGGATGGTGCCCGGTTATAGCAATCTTGGAGATTACGTGCTCGATGATGTACATTATGATTTCTTGGAGGTGCAGATACAAAGATACGAGTACAGGAAGCCTCTCATCAAAGATGAAAGATCTCTATCAACGATGATGCGAATATTGCATGATTGGTACATGAAAATCTGCAGAGAGTCTGGGGGAGGAATACTTTGTATGTGAGAGTTAAAAAGGAGCATGACCTCGTTGGATTGAACTGTTGCCTGTTCCATTTGAGGAGTTCTTTCAGTTTTTCAATCAATTGGCCCTCGATGAAGCAACGGTCACCTGCTACTGTCTGTAAGTAGTACTACTTCTGTCATTAAGTCTCTCTATATAGCTCAGCTCTTTCATTGCATGTATTTATAATTATCCTCACTATATTATGCAGATTGAAGATCGTCGAATTGAAGAAAAGACAAATCGGTGATATTGGGTTCATTAACACAAATCTCATAGATGCAACTGAGGTTAAATTTCATGCCGCAGATACCGAGGCCAACTTGCTATGATCGTTGGTAATAAATGAAAACATAGATATAATACTCTTTCCTTACAACTTCAAGTGAGTGTTACTGTCTTGTGCATATTCGGTTTCCCTTATATATTAGTCAAGATTATAGTAATGTAATTGATGAGTTATGCATGCGTGCGCAGGTTCCACTATATTCTCCTAGAGATTAAGCTTGAGCAGAGAGTAGTAACTGTCTTGGACTCTAAACGAAAAGATCCCCAGGAGTATGCGGACATGACTCAAATGCTCGAGAAGTAAGTTAAATCGATCATTATCCACCATATCAGCAACTTTGTTCATTTCTGATATCATGTAATTGTTTTCTTTGTCTGGCAGGGTTTGGAGAAAATTCACCAAAAAAGCTCCGGGACTGCCGAAGAAGCTGGAATTTAGACACCCCAAAAAAGTACTATAGTAGCATGTTCCACGCATCTCCTAGTGATTCAATCACTAGTTTCATCAATACTATTTGGCATTCTTGCTTATCAGTTTGATTGACCTCTATTTCTTGTAAAGTGGTTGTGGCAGGAACAAGGGAATGATTTTTGTGGATACAACGTTTGCGAGTCCATCCGCCACACGACCTGTGAGCGGGGCTACTCTGACGAACAATATGAAGTGCGGAAATAACAATTTTCACAATTTTATTTTATTACCATCATTTGTGTTGAGTTTCATTCATTCATATATATGTATTGACCCCCTTCTTCAAATTAGATGTTTCGGAAGTGGGATGAACTCGTAGCACCAGCTCGCACGTGAGCAATTCAAGAGGAATTGGCGGCATTCTTTCTTGACCACGTGATCGCTGAAGACGGAGAATACTATGTGGACCATGCGTCCGTATGTTAGGAGATTATATTTGTAAGAGATAATTATTGTATATATGTAGCCGGTAGTGTCGGATAGATATACGAGAACTTGTTGTTCGACCAATCTCTTGGAGAAGGAGAGGTGGTCGTTATCACTTCTCTCTGTATGCATATATGTTCATGACGGTCTTCTGTTTCCTTCGTTTGCTTACTAGCTAGCTAGCGTGTCTAGTCCTCTCTATACGTATGTATAGTACATAGCGTCGACCAAGCACGGACATAAGAGAGGACACTTCTCTCTATTAATTATAGCTAGCTAACAGAATATATGAAACACCTAAATTAACCCTCCAAACCCCCCCCCCTTTCAAAAACAAAAAACAAAAAACCCAGCGACAGAAATGCTGACGCGTGGATGCCTATTGGTCCCGGTTGATGCCACCAACCGGGACCAAAGGCCCTCCTGCCTGGGCTCCGCGCACAGGTCACGTGAAGGCCCATATGTCCCGGTTCTGGACTGAACCGGAACTAAAGGGACAGGGCATTAGTAACAACCCTTTAGTCCCGGTTCAGGAAACGGGACAAAAGGCCCTTACGAACCGGGACAATAAGTCTGTTTTCTACTAGTGTGCTCCCCTCTGCTCAAGCTAGTCGTGGTGAGATGGGAACTAGGAAAAATGGCTATGATGTGTTGACCCACACCACAGTGAGAGAAGTGAGTACCCGGCCATGATTCTACTTTTCCCGGTCTACCAAACATATCTAAGGTTCGGATAAATCCGGATCAAAAAGGTTAGGGTACATATTTTAGGTATTTTGAGGTAAGGGTTCATTTACGTCGACCTCTACGATCTCAAGGTTTATTTCAGACTTCACTCCCCTTAAAAAATGCATCTCACACGGCCAACGTTGTAGACCAAAGAAAGCGAATCTAAAAACAAAACTACAGCCGTTCCTAAAAAAGGGAAAGCATCCACCCCGTCAAAAACTCCAACCAACAGTGGTAAAGAAAAAAACAAAAGAGTGCTAAAAAAAGAAACTACAACCTGTTGAAAAAAAAGAAACTTCCATAGAAAAAGGAAAAAAATCACGATCTGGCTGATTGCCATAAATGCCTCCATCAATAAAATATTCTGGCAACAGAAAAAAAAACTCCTGATTAAAATCATGGTGGACTCCTCTCCTTGGCCGCTGCCTCCTTCTGCTCTTTAATCCCGCTCTCTCCTACCTATTGCTGGTGGTTGTGATTATTCTCCGTCAAATCAAGTGTGCTCGGCTCCCTAATCGTGTTCCTCTCCAAGCTTTGAATCTCACTTTCCAACTACAACAATCCATTAGATATATTACGTCTTCGACCTGAACCTTTGAAGATCAATTTCCAAGTACAGCAATACATCATGTATATTTAGGTGATGCTGATAGCAGGTATGATCCAATCAACCAATCCAAGCATGTATATTCCCCTACTATTACCCCATGATATGTTGATTTAGCAGGTATAATCTACTCAAACATGCATGTCCGGATCTCCTGATTGTGTTCCTCTTCAACGTTTCAATATTAGTTTTCCAAGTTCTGATATATATAGTCCAGTACCTTGTTTTAGGATAAATTGTTTTTGAGGAATCAGACTACAGTTTGGATTTCTTGGGTTTGCCACATTGTGCGACTTAAATTATGATTCAGTTTTCATTAGTGAGTTTTGTTGGTGTAGATAGCACAGGGACTGCCAGTCAAGGTCTCCAGTAATAAGCAGTCCATTATTGTGACATACTACTTTTTTGGACAGATATACTAATTTGTTTGGCATGCTTGCGATTGAACTACAAGGATTCACATGATTCTTCTCAGGTGCATGGATTGCCAAAAATTATTATGTGCGTATATAGTACGCCGTCCATGCACGTCTCTTTTTATATGTAAGAAAAAGTATAGCTACTAAAATATCTTTAAAACACATACATTACTACCGCAACCAAAAAAATCTGGACCTACCATTCCACCAAAGATCTCATATCAACACATGATTACATAAGTGTCATATATGTGTCTGAAGTGTTATAGAATCGAGGTACTATCATAAAAGAAAATCTTTAAGATTTATTTGGTATGAACAACTTAAATACGAATAATTTATCACACAATTCTCTGCTCCGTTCATCCGAAAAGAAATATTGTGAGAGTTTGTTGGTTACAAAAGGACCTCCAAATCTGAATGATCTACGGCTCTTAAGGTATGATAAAATCAAAAAAAGAAATGCTGCAAGAGTTTATTGGTGAAGATAAGAACTTATAATTTAATACAGTACAACGTATGTTGATATGTGTGTACAAAAAAATTCTTTTATAATTAAATAAAACTTGGTAAAAAAAATTTGCGGGGTGGTGAAATTAATTATCTGCTCCCCTATGTTCCAGCGAGAGGACTTCTGTTAAATGTTGTATACATATAATTGGAAGATGCATCTTTTTTTAGGTAGGGGAAAGAACGGACGGTATATGCTACAATAGGGCGCTTCATATTATGATTTTTTTTGAAACTTATTTGTCACCAATACATGATACATGCAACAAGTTTTGAATCTATAACCATGTTATCTTAGAATACAGTCGTAGTAGTAGTAGTAGTAGTAGTAGTAATAGTAGTAGTAGTACTACTAATAATAATAATAATAACAACAACATTTTCATATTGTTGTCCAACATTTCTATTTCGTACCAACTTGGTCATATTTAATATGATAAATGCTAGCCGTGCTGATGCACGGGTTGATGGCTAGTTGTATTAACCGGAAACTTAGTACATGTGTGAATACATAGACAAACAGAGTGTCACTAGTATGCCTCTACTTGACTAGCTCGTTGAATCAAAGGTGGTTAGGTTTTCAAGCCATAGACATGAGTTGTCATTTGATTAACGGGATCACATCATTAGAGAATGATGTGATTGACTTGACCCATTCCGTTAGCTTAGCACCTTGATCATTTTAGTTTACTGCTATTGCTTTCTTCGTGACTTATACATGTTCCTATGACTATGAGATTATGCAACTCCTGATTACCGGAGGAACACTTTGTGCGCAACCAAACGTCACAACGTAACTGGGTGATTATAAACATGCTCTACAGGTGTCTCCGATGGTACTAGTTGAGTTGGCATAGATCGAGATTAAGATTTGTCACTCCGATTGTCGGAGAGGTATCTCTGGGCCCTCTCGGTAATGCACATCACTATAAGCCTTGCAAGCAATGCAACTAATTTGTTAGTTGCGGGATGATGCATTACGAAATGAGTAAAGAGACTTGCCCGTAACGAGATTGAACTAGGTATTGAGATACCAACGATCGAATCTCGGGCAAGTAACATACCGATGACAAAGGGAACAACATATGTTGGTATGTGGTTTGACCGATAAAGATCTTCGTAGAATATGTAGGAACCAATATGAGCATCCAGGTTCCACTATTGGTTATTGACCAGAGACATATCTCGGTCATGTCTACATAGTCCTCGAACCCGTAGGGTCAGCACGCTTAATGTTCGGTGACGATCAGTATTATGAGTTTATGTGTTTTGATGTACCAAAGGTAGTTCGGAGTCCCGTATGAGATCGGAGACATGACGAGGAGTCTTGAAATGGTCGAGATGTAAAGATCGATATATTGAACGACTATATTCGGACATCATAAAGGTTCCGAGTGATTCAGGTATTTTTCGGAGTACCAGGAAGTGACGGGAATGCGGGGGAAGAAGTATTGGGCCTCATGGGCCAAGTGGTGGAAGAGAGGAGGCAGGACAAGGCAGGGCGCGGCCCCCCCCTAGCCCAAACCGAATTGGACTAGGGGGTCGTCCCCCTTTCCTCCTTTCCTCCCTCTCCTTCCTTCTCCCTCTCCTCCTTCCTTTCCCCCTCCTAGTAGGAGTAGGAAAGGGGAGTCCTACTCCTACTAGGAGGAGGACTCCTCCTCCTGGCGCGCCCTGCAAGAACCGACCGACCTCCTCCTTTGTTCCTTTATATACGGGGGCAGGGGGCACCCCAAGACACACAAGTTGATCATTGATCTTTCTTAGCCGTGTGCGGTGCCCCCTCCACCATAATCCACCTTGTTCATATCGTAGCGGTGCTTAGGCGAGGCCCTGCGTCGGTAGCTTCATTAACACCATCACCACGCCGTAGTGCTGACGAAGCTCTTCCCCGAAGCTCTACTGGATCGTGAGTTCGTGGGACATCACCGAGAACGTGTGCTGAACGCGGAGGTGCCGTACGTTCGGTACTGAGGATCGGTTGATCGTGAAGACGTATGACTACATTGACTGCGTTGTCGTAACGCTTCCACTTACGGTCTACGAGGGTATGTAGACAACACTCTCCCCTCTCGTTGCTATGCATCACCATGATCTTGCATGTGCGTAGGATTTTTTTTGAAATTACGAAGTTCCCCAACAGTTCGACACTTTTCCAGCTCCTGAGACAGCATGTTGTTCTTCTCTGTGAGTACCTGATTATACAACGATCCTTAAAATCAGTTGCTTCAACTATTCCATGTCTCGAGGGCTACTGATATATGATTATTAAATCTTCTCAGTATGATCTTACCCGCATGTCCTTTGAAAGCTGGTAAGTGGCTCCAGCAAGCCCATCCCGAGCAGCTCAGATGTAGGCATCCATCGACCTGAAGGCATTGAATGCCTCTTCAGTAAAGTTGGGGTCGCGCATAGCGGCCCTCCGGCGCCGATGGTTCATTGCACTCTACACTTCGGAGTTGGTGACAGATACATTATCCAAATCTTTGGAGAGACGATAATCTGACATTGCACCTGTGTCAACTCTAGCCCTGGAGACACGGGCCATGGTCGGATTGGTGGACGCATGTCCGGCGAGGTCTCCGGATATAGTCCGGCGAACGCTCTTCCTGAAATATGGTGCAGTAAGGACCATTACAATTCAGTATCATTGCCATGGGGCATATTGAAAACCATACCTCTTCGATGAAGGTTGGGCAGTGTCGCCATCTGCCTTTCTCTTCGAAGACCCACCTCGCATAGGATCCGCCCTTTTAAGGGATGCCTCTGGTGCGGAGTGGTGAGATGAGCGCCGCCCCTTTAAAGCACGAGAAAGTTCAGTGGGTGAAGCACGGAGAGAAAACTCTTTTGGAGGAGACGTCTTCATGGTACTTACGTGAGAGGAAGGGAGAAGGCCAGGGTAGTCGGCTGTAATGGCCACTTCTGTGCCATCATAGCTCGCCTGATAGAAGACCCCCTCCTTGAGCTCTACAAATATATTCGGATCCTCCTCAAATCCTGGATCCAGGTCCCGAATATGATCCTCTGGCTGCGAACCAGGGCTATAAATCCCTGCGACAGCCTTCCTCCATTCCTTCTAAAGGTTAGTCAGATTAAAAGTTCAAATAAGTATGACTCAGGAAGGAGATCGAATAAAGTTATGAAGCAAAGGCACACCCAGCTGGGAGGACTGTACATGGAAAATCCTTCTCGACATTTAAGGCGAGTGAACTCTTCTTGCTCCCCTTTATAAAGATCAGCCAACATGGCGCCTAGGGCGGCAAAGTTGT
Source organism: Triticum aestivum (assembly GCF_018294505.1). Lineage (NCBI taxonomy): Eukaryota > Viridiplantae > Streptophyta > Magnoliopsida > Poales > Poaceae > Triticum > Triticum aestivum. The sequence goes on along the minus strand of NC_057812.1, from coordinate 702,984,227 downwards.
CCGGACCCTTGCGCCTATAGCGAGATGTGTCATCCTCCCTGTCGGTGTCAAAACCGGCGGATCTCGGGTAGGGGGTCATGAACTGTGCGTCTAGGCCGGATGGTAACAAGAGGCAAGGGACACGAAGTTTTACCCAGGTTCGGGCCCTCTTGATGGAGGTAAAACCCTACGTCCTGCTTGATTAATATTGATGATATGGGTGTTACAAGAGTAGATCTACCACGAGATCAGAGAGGCTAAACCCTACAAGCTAGCCTATGGTATGATTGTAAGTTGTGATTGTTGTCCTACGGACTAAAACCCTTCGGTTTATATAGACACCGGAGAGGGTTAGGGTTACACAAGGTCGGTTACAAAGGAGGAGATATCCATATACGTATTGCCTAGCTTGCCTTCCACGCCAAGTAGAGTCCCATCCGGACACGAGACGAAGTCTTCAATCTTGTATCTTCATAGTCTAACAGTCCGGCCAATGGAGATAGTCCGGCTGTCCGGAGACCCCCTAATCCAGGACTCCCTCAGTAGCCCCTGAACCAGGCTTCAATGACGATGAGTCCGGCGCGTAGTTGTCTTCGGCATTGCAAGGCGGGTTCCTTCTCCGAATACATCACAGAAGAATTTGAATACGAGGATAGTGTCCGACCCTGCAAAATAAGTTCCACATTCCACCGTAGAGAGAATAATGTTTTCGCAGATCTAATTTGCTAGCTTGTTTGGCAGCATGACGTTACGTCATGGCCCGGTGATTATTCGAACCGTTTCTTTTAACCAGCCCCGCACATAACGCGAGGCAGTTTTTCGACACGTCTTGCCGAAGCGGAGATCGTGTTCCCCCAATTACGGGATTCTCATCAATACGGGCGTGGGTAACCCAACCGTGTCTAGGACTCCTAGATTATAGGCAAGTCCTAAACGGCTACGGAGAGGACGCTTGATATTCACCCTCTTTATAAAGGGACGGGGTTTTTGCTTTTTCTCTCTCGTGCTCAATCGAACCCTTCCTCTGCCTCGAGTTCTAACACCCAAAGCCCAGGTTAGGTGCTCCGGATCTTCAATCATGTCCGGATCCAGCCTTCAAGGCCGATGGATGCCCTCCTCCGTGACGGAAGAGGACATTAAGAAGTTGAGGGAGGCCAGATACCTGACCGCCGAGGTTTCGCATCGGCTGCCTGCTCGTCCCTACTCCTGAACCCAACGAGGACGTCGTGTTCATCTCCCACTTCCTCCGAGGTCTAGGCCTCACTCTGGATCCTTTCGTCAGGGGCTTGATGTTCTATTACGGGCTAGATTTCCACGATCTAGCTCCGGACTCCTTTCTCCACATCACGACATTTATTGTCGTGTGTGAGGCCTTCCTCCGTGTGACCCCTCACTTCGGCCTGTGGCTCAAGACCTTTGAAGTACAACCGAAGATGATCGAGGGGCAACATGCAGCGTGCGGAGGTGCATCAATAGGCAAGATGGCAGGAGCTCCATGGCCGAAAGGTTCCTTTCCAAAGGTGTATGAATTATGGCAACGGGAGTGGTTTTACGTCACGGCTCCCAGAAGTGCCAAGTGGGCGGCTGCCCCCGCTTTCCGCCCGGGCCCCCCACCACAACTGATGTCATGGATTAGCAGGGGTCTGAGCTGGGGTCCAGCCAAGGACGTGCCTATACTGCAAAGCCGCATCCGAGATCTCTTCGAGGGAGATTTTAATTTGGTTGCGGTAATACAAGTTATGCTGGTTCGTCAAGTCCAGCCTTGCAAACGCCGGCCCCTGCGCTTGTGGGAGTTCAACCCAGAGGGGCCACGCGCCATTCAAAGTTTCCTCGGCCTGACGCACGAGGAGATGTACAAGTCATTTTTCGGACCTCAAGTGTAATGTCCGGATATCAACGAGAACGTGGGCCTGAGCAGTAACCGCGCCGCCGAACAAGTAAGAAATCCTCTAGCCGAACACGCTGTCTTTTATTCGAAGTTATTTCTAAGAGTTCGCTTTTCGACTAGGACTGGCTAACAAAGGCGAAGATGATTCGGTGTTTGGGCCCCCTCCCTGAGGGTTTGGAAAATCCGGTATTGGAAAAGATGCTCGAGGTCGCACCTTGCCTGGAGCCCTTGAAGGAAGATACCGAGGGAGATAATAGGGGCGGACGCGGGCCCCCATCGCTATCTGCTCCAACCGAGGGAACGAGCGTCTCCACGAAGGAGGACGATCTGGGGAGGTAAAGGACTGCTTCCGAGGATCCGGAAGTCGAAGCCTCCAAATGGGAGAAGAGGTCTCCCACTGAGGGTCCTGCCTTGGGGGGTGCTTTCGCCGCACAGAGTCCGCGGGGGGATCAGCCCTCCAAAATATTTCAATAGTAAGGGTATGCTATCTTTTTCCTCTGAGAAAATAACCACCGCATCTATCTTGCAGTTCGGGCATCAGCCCCTCTCAAATGAGCTTGTCTTCGGGGATCTTTTTCCAGAGATGATGGAGAGCGAAACGCCTCCCCCGGACTCCTCCGCTCCAGAAGCGGGCAACCCCAAAGTGTCATCGCGGAGGGCCTCTTCGGATCCGGTGAGGCCAGAAGATAATCCCGTAGACCCCCAAAGTCCCCAGTGTCCGGCTCCCGAAGAGAGCACACGAAAGAGTCTGGCACCGTCTGGTGTGCGGTCGGACGTTCTGAGGGAGTTGTTGGGGCGGGCGGCCATCTCAGAAGAGCACCGTACGCTGATGGGTACGGTGATGGAGAGAATCTCGTCCGCTGAAAGCAGATTACATGAAGCCTTTATGAGTCTATTGATAGGCTTTGAGGTATGTGAGATAATATGAGATAGTACTTCACATGTTATAGTAGCCCCTGAGACTTTGGTTGTCGTCGAGAACGGCGGAGAACAGAGGATCATATTCCCAGACAATAACCAAACTGCCTTTATGTGTAGGTGGTGGGAGATCCGGTGGCTAGCCGGACTAGGGAGTTTGCCCAATTAAAACGGCAACTGGATGGTGGGAGCTCCGGTGACACCGACATCGAGCTTGTTAACAAGAGGCTTGACGAGCCACAGGGTAAGTGTTATTATCTGGTGAACGCCACATAGTAAGAGCATCATAATGCCAGTATCTTTAATATGTTGTGACTTCAAATGGAGCTGCCATCGTGGACGCCTTGTGGGCGGAACTTTCCCGAGCCAAGGAAGAAGCGAGGATTAGTAATGCGGCTGCTTTGAAGGTAGCCGAAGAGTTGAAAGCCGAGAAGGCCGCACATTGCGAGAGCCAGGAGAAGATGGCCAAGATGGTCGTAGAATTAAAAGACACTGCCGACCGTTGCCGGTTCCTTGAAAAAGAAAACTGAGTGAAGGCAACAGACCTTGAGAAGGCCGCGGCGGCGGACAAAGACACCCATTCTGCTATGAGAGTGAAGAAGGAGGAGCTGCGGGAAGCCGGGGATATTGCGGCTGGGAAACCCTTCATGTTACGGAGGAAGTTCGGAGATCCTCGGTATGCCCCTCTGGATCGGCTGTGGAGTTCGGCAGATGCGTATATGGATTTGGCGGCGAGCGCTGCCGATGCGGCCAAGTACTTCCAAGGTCAGACAGATCGTGAAGTGGACAAGCTGTTCTGGACGCAATTCCACGTTCCAGAGCGTCCGCTTTCATTGACTGACCAGCTAGCCGAATGGGCCGAACTGAATAGGTTGTCCGGACTCGCCATGAGGTCTGTTGTGGATCAGCTATGGCCGGAAAGACCAAAGCCGAACAGCTATTTCAGCTTAGTGCAGCAGTTCCTTGATGCGGTGCCGCGCATTAATGCGATGAAGAGGTCGGCGTGCATAGAAGGCTCGCGGATGGCCCTTGCCCGTGTTAAAGCATACTGGTCAGAGATGGACGCTACCACTGTTGCAGCGCAGGGATCGGCCATAGGCCGGGTGGCTGTCGAGCACTATTTCGAGGAGGTTCTCGAGGGTGCTCGTTTGATAGAGGCCCAGTGCTCGAAAAATATTATATTTGAGTGATATGTATTTTCATTGTAAGCACAATGCTTTTATGAATTTTTTATAAGGTTATTTTTATACTTTTGCCTGAAAGTAGTATGATGCCTCCTGTGCGGCCGTTTATGTATACCTGTGTATAACCTGAAAGATTGCAGCCGTCGGCTTCAACCCCCACGCATAAAATGCGGGGGTGTTCGCAAAAAACGCGTGTTCACACTTAACCCAACGTCTTGGTCCTATTAAGGAGGTGATAGCGTAGCGAGCGAGGCAACCGGACTATAATGCTTTAACACTTTCACTTAGCCATAGGAGTTTGACAGTGGGGCTACTAGATAGCCCCTGGTGGCTCCGCACTCTCCCGATCGCGGTGTGCGTACATGCCTGGCCGGGAAACAGCCCTTCTATAAAGCGGAGGAATTCTAACATTCCGATAGGTCACCGAGTGGTTGACCAGTCTCACGCTATATCATGACAGTTAGTTTTCGGCTTTCTCTACTGAGGTGCTCGTCCGGATGAACCAGGGCACAATCACAGTAGTTCTCCTGGTGCTACCTTAGCCGGTAAAGCGGAACATAAGGCACCAAAACACAGGAGCCGGGCAGACCCAACATTTGACCAAAGACAATGATTCGGCATATAAGGCCAAACTCGCGACGCGAACACTCCCTAAGATATTCCGTGTTTATGGTATAAACCGGGTCTAGATAGTGCCCTTCGTAAGAAGCCCCTTGTGTCCAGGTACGTGCATTATTCTGACGTGGCCACATGCCAGGACGCCAGCATCCTTCTCGACTGTGCTGAGAATTCGGTGGATATGTATCAATAAGAGACAGTAAAAAAGGTTTACGCAGAGTCTTAATCTAAAAAGAATCCTTGGAGCGGGTCCCTGCTGCACCTGTGTCTCTGTTGTGCCGTATCCTCGACGGGTGTAGCACGTTGATTATCTGTAAAAGAGAGGAGCTTAGGTGAAAAAAGCTGTCGTGCAAAAAGATAGTTTTTTTTAAAATCATGTATAATTCAAGGTAAGTAAGAATTGCCGCTTGTCTGCGCGCGTTGAGCCCCTTGTATTTGTAATAGGGGTGTGATCATTGATCCAGGAAAAATTGCATATGGCTGCGCCAGACTCGTCTAACCGTGTCCGAGGTCGTGACGACCTGCTAAATGATTTAGTTGGTGAGGCTGTTTTTAGCGTGCGGCTGCCAGGGCAGCCGCACGCTCTTCGGCGTGCAGAGATCGCTTAATACTTCCGTTCACCATAATGATGCCACGTGGACCGGGCATCTTGAGTGTGAGGGAAGCATAGTGTGGTATTGCGTTAAAGCGAGCGGAAGCTTCGCGTCCGAGTAGTGCTAGATAGCCACTTTGAAACAGAGTGATGTGGATGGTTAAATGTGCACTACAGAAGTTATCGGGGAAGCCGAATATAACTTTTAGTAGCAGGGAGCCGGTGCAATGAGCCCCTGGGCCTGGCGTTACTCCTTTAAATGTAATATTGCTATGGCAAAAAATATTTGGGTCTATCCCCATTTCGCGGATTGTATACTAGTATATCAGGTTTAGACTGCTGCCACCGTCCATCAGGACTCGTGTGAAGTGGTATCCGTCAATTATTGGGTCTAATACCAGGGCAGACCATCCTGCACGCCGGACACTTGCTGAGTAATCACGATGGTCGAAAGTGATTGGTTGAGATGACCAGTGGCAGGACTCCGCGGAGATAGGCCTTCGGGCGTATTTTTCTGGGAGTGCCGTTTTGTTTCTGCCATTGATCACATGTAACACGTTTACTGTTTTGACTTCTGGCGGAATTTTTTTTTGTTCCCAAGTGTCTTCCTTGAGAGGCTCATCCTCATCTTCGCTTGGTGTATCCTCCCCCTTGTGTACGGCGTTGAGCTTGCCGGACTGCTTGAAGACCCAACATTCTCTATGGGTATGATTGGCTGGTTTGCCAGGGGTGCTATGGACCTTACATATTTGGTCCAGAATTTTGTTTAGGCTGGACAGTTCGTCTCTGGTGCCTTTAGGGGGTGGCTTTTGCTGGCCTAGCCGAGAGCTTTTGAATCCGGCGTTTACTGCCGTGCTCTTCGTGCTATCTCTTTTATTCTGGCGTTTGTTATTGCTGTTGCGCCGTGATTCCCCGTTTCCATCTCTAACTTCAGAAGCACTGGGGTCGCTGGAGTTGCATCAAGCTAGCCATCTGTCTTCACCCGCCCAAAAGCGGGTCATGAGGCTTGTTAATGCTGCCATTGTTCTCGGTTTTTCTTGGCCGAGGTGTCGGGCAAGCCATTCGTCACGGACGCTGTGCTTAAAAGCTGCCAAGGCTTCGGCGTCCGGGCAGTCGAACATTTGGTTCTTTTTAGTAAGAAACCCGTTCCAAAGATTTTGGGTTGACTCTCCGGGCTGTTGAGTTATATGACTCAAATCATCCGCATCCGAAGGTCAGACATAAGTCCCTTGAAAGTTTGCCCGAAAAGCGTCTTTGAGCTCTGCCCAGCATCCAATGGACTTTTCGAGGAGGCTTTTAAGCCAATGACGAGCTAGCCCTTTGAGTTTGAGTGGTAAGTATTTGACGGCATGGAGATCATCTCCTCGAGCCATATGGATGTGGAGGATATAGTCCTCGATCCAGACGCCAGGGTCTGTTGTTCCGTCGTATGCCTCTATGTTTAGAGGTTTGAATCCCTCTGGAAATTCATGATCCAGCACCTCGTCGGTGAAATGTAGGGGGTGTGCGGCACCCCTGTATCTGGGTGTACCGCGTTGTTCGGATGTTTGTTGTGTTATATCGTATGCTGGGGCGCGCTTGCGTGGTCCATAGATGGATCTGGTTGCGCTGTCCTTTTGGTGCAAGCCTTCGCGTGAATCGCATATTGTCTTGTGGGTGGCATTGTTGGCCGCTCTATGTTGGCCGTGAGGTCGTCTATCCGGCCAGGTGGCTGTTTTGATTTTTGGTTGTGAGAGGTCTGAGGCCTCCTCATCAAATTCTGGTAGCAACTTCCGCTTTGGGTAGCTCTTGGTGGGGCAATTGTCGTCGTACTTCACTGCTGTGTTGAGAACTTTACTCCATCTGATTTGGAGTGTGTCCTATGCAGCCTTGAGCCTTTGCTGCTGCTTTTTCAGACTCCTCGCGGTGGCAACAAGCCTTGGACGGGCATTCTGCTGCTCCGGGTGCCTGTCCGGCGTTACGTCGTCTGGACAATTATCTTTGACCGAATTGGTTTGTTCGGTTTGATTCTCCGTATTGCCGTGGTCCAGCAATGGTTCACCCTGCTCCAGCGCTGGGTCTGTGTTATCTTTATTTCTGGCGAGGCATGATTTGGGGCGGCGCTTGCGCCGCTGTTTTGACTGCTTCTCGAGGGAATAAGCCTTCGGTGCATCCTTCCGTTCCTCATCGTCTTCTTTTGGTGTATCCACCATGTATACGTCGTACGATGAAGTGGACGTCCAGCGCCCTGTGGGCGGTGGTTCCTCTTCGCCTCTCGCATCGTTGTCCATACCGTCGATGTCTTCAGAGTCGAAGTCGAGCATGTCGGTTGAATCATCGACAGTGGCTATTAAGTGGGTGGTGGGTGGGCGTCGAATTTCTTCGTCATCCACATCCCAATCCTGTTGGCCATGATACGGCCAGGGCTCTCCTGACAGAGAGAGAGAGACCTTAGTGAATTCAGAATGTCGCCGAAGGGCGAGTGCTGAAAGGTATCTGCGGCGGTGAATTTCATGATCGGCGCCCAATCGGGTTCTATTGGCAGGGGCACGGATGGTTCGTGGTCCGAAAGAGAGTCCGGCACCTTGGAGTCACGGGCTGCACGGAGATTTATGCTGGTGTTCGGCTCGATCGCCGTTGAGATTGCAACTCCTTAGGCGGTGTCTAACCACCCATCCTCGATTGGCACAGTTGGCTCCGAACTAAGGGTCGGAGCTGATGCGGGCGCGGCTTCTGGGGTACTGTTCGGTGGCAGAGATAGATCATACCCATCGCGACAGTGCGGTACGCCCGGCTATGGATCGAATCCGTCAAAGATCAAGTCCCCACGGATGTCGGCCGTGTAATTCCAACTTCCAAATCTGACCTGATGGCCAGGGGCGTAGCTTTCAATATGCTCCAGATGGCCAAGCGAATTAGCCGGCAGTGCAAAGCCGCCGAATGTGAAGATATGTCCGGGGAGAAGAGTCTCACCCTGGACCGCATCGCTATCGATGATAGTAGGAGCCATCAAGCCTAACGGCGACGACACGGAGGAACTCTCAATGAAAGCACCAATGTCGGTGTCAAAACCGGCGGATCTCGGGTAGGGGGTGCCGAACTGTGCATCTAGGCCGGATGGTAACAGGAGGCAAGGGGCACGAAGTTTTACCCAGGTTCGGGCCCTCTTGATGGAGGTAAAGCCCTACGTCCTGCTTGATTAATATGGATGATATGGGTGTTACAAGAGTAGATCTACCACGAGATCAGAGAGGATAAACCCTAGAAGCTAGCCTATGGTATGATTATAAGTTGTGATTGTTGTCCTACGGACTAAAACCCTTCGGTTTATATAGACACCGGAGAGGGTTAGGGTTACACAAGGTCGGTTACAAAGGAGGAGATATCGATATACGTATTGCCTAGCTTGCCTTCCACGCCAAGTAGAGTCCCATCCGGACACGAGACGAAGTCTTCAATCTTGTATCTTCATAGTCTAACAGTCCGGCCAATGGAGATAGTCCGTCTGTCCGGAGACCTCCTAATCCAGGACTCCCTCACTCCCCGTTGTAGTTCCACATGGGGAGTCCTCTGGATTGGAGTGGCTGAACACCTCGTGTTATGGAAATCTCCCTGACCATGATTATGGACAGTCCGGATTGGGCGAGTATCTTTATCTTGTCCATTACCTTCTTAACCTCCACGCTATCTTCCTCCTCGAGGCTCCGGGGGCGCCAGCTGTGGCGCTTTTTTAACGGAGTGTTGGAAAATTCGGGTAGGCCTCGTCGGATTGGGTCCGGGAGAACGACGTTTTCAATATAGAACCACTCCGATGGCCACTCTTCGGAAGCCTTCTTCGGACTGCCGGATAGGTATCCTGTCCCAGCTATGCGCCATACTTCGGCACCACCCACCTCGAATATGTATCCCTTTTGGGAGTGAGGGACGAGGCAGAAAAGCTTCCTCCATAATTCAAAATGGGCCTCGCAGCCTAGGAACAGCTCGCAAAGAGCGACGAAGCCTGCGATGTGCAGAATGGAGCCCGGCGTGAAGTTGTGCAGTTGGAGGTCATAGTACTCCAGGAGTCATCGGAGGAAGGGGTCTATTGGAAACCCAATGCCTCTTAATAGAAAGGAAACCAAGCACACTCTCTCCTCCTCTGAGGGATTAGGGAAATTTTCTGCCAGGGCTTCACCGGTAAAAGAAGTTAATCCCACCCGAACGGGGACTAGATCCGCAGGGGGAGATACCCCTGCACCTGGAGCTTGGTCAACTGGGCATGGGATACAGAACAGCTCTCCCAATCGCCTTTTTGAGGACCGTGGGGGCGGGAGGAGGAACTGGGAGCGCCGGCCATGCTTGCGTGGTTTCTTGTGGCAAGCTCTAAGGATTTTCCGCATGGTGTGGAATTGTTGGGGATCGTAGCAGAAATTTAAAATTTTCTACGAATCACCAAGATCAATCTATGGAGTAATCTAGCAACGAGGGGAAGGGACCATATGTAAATCTTTTCCGGTGACCAAAACGGGACTTCCCATATATAAATCTTTACCTCCGGACCATTCCGGAACTCCTCGTGATGTCTAGGATCTCATCCGGGACTCCGAACAACATTCGGTAACCACGTACATACTTTACATATAACCCTAGCGTCATCGAACCTTAAGTGTGTAGGCCCTACGGGCTCGGGAGTCATGCAAACATGGCCGAGACAACTCTCCAGTCAATAACCAACAGCGGGATCTGGATACCCATGTTGGCTCCCACATGCTCCACGATGATCTCATCGGATTTACCATGATGTCAAGGATTCAATCAATCCCGTATACAATTCCCTTTGTCTATGGGTACGATACTTGCTCGATATTCGATCATCGGTATCCCGATACCTCGTTCAATCTCATTAACGGCAAGTCTCTTTAATCGTTTCGTAACACATCATCCCGTGATCAACTCCTTGGTCACATTGTGCACATTATGATGATGTCCTACCGAGTGGGCCCAGAGATACCTCTCCGTTACACGGAGTGACAAATCCCAGTCTCGATTCATGCCAACCCAACAGACACTTTCGGAGATACCCGCAGTGCACCTTTATAGCCACCCAGTTATGTTGTGACGTTTGGTACACCCAAAGCATTCCTACGGTATCCGGGAGTTGCACAATCTCATGGTCTAAGGAAATGATACTTGACATTAGAAAAGCTTTAGCATACGAACTACACGATCTTGTGCTAGGCTTAGGATTGGGTCTTGTCCATCACATCATTCTCCTAATGATGTGATCCCGTTATCAGTGACATCCAATGTCCATGGTCAGGAAACCGTAACCATCTATTGATCAACGAGCTAGTCAACTAGACGCTTACTTGGGACATGGCATTGTCTATGTATCCACACATGTATCTGAGTTTCCTATCAATACAATTCTAGCATGGATAATAAACGATTATCATGAACAAGGAAATATAATAATAACTAATTTATTGTTGCCTCTGGGGCATATTTCCAATAGTCTCCCACTTGCACTAGAGTCAATAATCTAGTTCACATCACTATGTGATTGCAATGAATCCAACACCCATGGGGTTTGTTCATATCTTGCTTGTGAGAGAGGTTTATTAGTCAATGAGTCTGAACCTTTCAGATCCATGTGTGATTTACAAATCTCTATGTCATCTTGGAGATGCAGCTACCACGCGCTACTTGGAGCTATTCCAAATAACTGTTCTACTATACGAATCCAGTTTACTACTCATAGTCATCCGGATTAGTGTCAAAGTTTGCATCGACGTAACACTTTACGACGAACTCTTTTACCACCTCCATAATCGAGAAAATTTCTTAGTCCACTAGTTACTAAGGATAACCTTGACCGTTGTCCTATGATGCATTCCTTGATCACACTTGTACCCCTTGACTGACTCATGGCTTAGCACACTTCAGGTGCAGTACACAACATTGCATACTTTAGAGCCTACGTCTAAAGCATAGGGGACGACCTTCGTCCTTTCTCTCTATTCTGCCGTGGTCAGGTCTTGAGTTTTACTCAATACTCATACCTTATAACACAGCCAAGAACTCCTTCTTTGCCGGTCTATTTTTGAACTCCTTCAAAATTTTGTCATGGCATGTGTTCGTTTGATAGTACTATTAAGCGATTTTGATATATCCTTATACATCTCGATGCTCAATGTTCAAGTAGCTTAATCCAGGTTTTCCATTGAAAAACACTTTTCAAATAACCCTGCATGCTTTCTAGAAATTCTACATCATTTCTGATCAACAATATGTGAACAACATATACTCATCAAAAATTCTATAGTGCTCCCACTCACTTCTTTGGAAATACAAGTTTCTCATAAACTTTGTATAAACCCAAAATCTTTGATCATCTCATCAAAGCTTACATTCCAATTCCGAGATGCTTACTCCAGTCCTTAGAAGGATTGGTGGAGCTTTACATACTTGTTAGCATCTTTCAGGATTGACAAAACCTTCTAGTTGTATCACATACAACCTTTCCTCAAGAAAAACGTCGAGGAAACAATGTTTTGACATCCTATCTGCAAGATTTCATAAATAATGCAGTAACTGCTAACATAATTCCAACAGACTCTTAGCATCGCTACGAGTGAGAAAGTCTCATCGTAGTCAACTCCTTGAACTTGTCGGGAAACATCTTAACGACAAGTCGATCTTTCTTAATGGTGACACTTACCATCATTGTCCGTCTTCCTTTTAAAATCCATCTGCACCCAACAACCTTACGACCATAAAGTAGTTCTTTTCAAAGTCTATACTTTGCTTTATACATGGATCCTCTCTCGGATTTTATGGCCTAGAGCCATTCGTCGGAATCCGGGCCCACCATCGCTTCTCCATAGCTCATAGGTTCATTGTTGTCTAGCAACATGATTTCCAGTACAGGATTACGTACCACTTTGAAGTAGTACACATCCTTGTCGACCTATGAGGTTTGGTAGTGACTTGATCCGAAGTTTCATGATCATTATCATAAGCTTCCACTTCAATTGGTGTAGGTGCCACAGGGACAACTTCCTGTGCCCTGATACACACTAGTTGAAGTGACGGTTCAATAACCTCATCAACTCTCCACCATCCTCCCACTCAATTCTTTCGAGAGAAACTTTTCCTCGAGAAAGTACCTGTTTCTAGAAACAATCACTTTTGCTTCCGGATCTGGAATAGGAGGTATACCCAACTATTTTTGGGTATTCTATGAAGATGCATTTATCCGCTTTGGGTTCGAGCTTATCAGCCTGAAACCTTTTCACATAAGCATCGCAACCCCAAACTCTTAAGAAACGACAGCTTAGGTTTCTCTAAACCATAGTTCATACGGTGTCGTCTCAACGGAATTGTGTGGTGCCCTATTTAAAGTGAGTGCGGTTGTCTCTAATGCCTAACCCATAAATGATAGTGGTAATTCGATAAGAGACATCATGGTATGCACCATATCCAATAGGGTGCAGTTGTGATGTTCGGACACACCATCACACTATGGTGGTCCAGGCGGTATTAGTGTGAAACAATTTCCACAATGTCTTAATTGTGTGCCAAACTCGTAACTCAGATATTCATCTCTATGATCATATCATAGACATTTTATCATCTTGTCACGACGATCTTCAACTTCACTCTGAAATTACTTGAACCTTTCAATAATTCAGACCTGTGTTTCATCAGGTAAATATACTCAGCATCTACTCACATCATCTGTGAAGTAAGAACATAACGATATCCACTGCGCGCCTCAGCACTCATTGGACTGCACACATCAAAAATGTATTACTTCCAACAAGTTGCTTTCTTGTTCCATCTTACTGAAAACGAGGCATTTCAGTCATCTTGCCCATGTGGTATGATTTGCATGTCTCAAGTGATTCAAAATCAAGTGAGTCCAAAAGATCCATCTGTATGGATATTCTTCATGCATATCTACCAATAGACATGGTTCGCATGTCTCAATCCTTTCAAAACGAGTGAGTCCAAAGATCCATCAACATGGAGCTTCTTCATGCGTTTTATACCAACATGACTCAAATGGCAGTGCCGCAAGAACATGGTACTATCATTACTATCTTATATCTTTTGGCATGAACATGTGTATCAGTACGATCGAGATTCAATAAACCATTCATTTTAGGTGCAAGACCATTGAAGGCATTATTCAAATAAACAGAGTAACCATTATTCTCCTTAAATGAATAACCGTGTGGCGATAAACATAATCCAATCATGTCTATGCGCAACGCAAACACCAAATAACAATTATTTTGATTTAACACCAATCCCGGTGGTAGAGGGAGCGTGCAACGTTTGATCACATCAACCTTGGTAACGCTTCAAAGACATATCGTCATCTCACCTTTAGCTAGTCTCCGCAGCCTTTTATTTCTAGTTACTAACGCTTAGCAACATAACCCGTTTTTATTACCCTGGTGCTACTAGGAGTACTAGTAAAGTACACAATAATAAGACGTATATCCAAACTACTTTTGTCGACCTTGCCAGACTTCTCATCTACCAAGTATCTAGGGTAGTTCAGCTTCAGTGACCGTTCCCCTCATTATAGAAGCACTTAGTCTCGGGTTTGGTTCAACCTTGGGTTTCTTCACTAAAGCAGTAACTGATTTGCCGTCTCATGAAGTATCCCTTCTTTCCCTTGCCCTTCTTGAAACTAGTGGTTTGACCATCAACAATTGATGCTCCTACTTGATTTCTACTTTTGCAGTGTCAAACATCGCGAGTTGCTCAAGGATCATCATGTCTATCCCTGATATGTTATAGTTCATCACTAAGCTCTAATAGCTTGGTGGCAGTGACTATGGAGAACTATCACTATCTCATCTGGAAGATTAACTCCCACTTGATTCAAGCGATTGCAGTACTCAGACAATCTGAGCACATCCTCAACGATTGAGTTTTTCTCCCTTAGTTTGCAGGCTTAAGAAACTTGTCAGAGGTCTCATACCTCTTGACGTGGGAACTAGTCCGAAATTCCAATTTCAGTCTTTAGAACATCTCATATGTTCTGCGACATTTCAAAACGTCGCTGGTGCCACAATTCTAAACCGTTAGTATTATGTACTGAACTATCACGTAGTCATCAAAACGTGTATGTCAGATGTTTCCCAACATCTTTATATGACGCTCGAGGTTCAACACACTGAGCGATGCATTGAGGACATAGCCCTTTTGTGCAGCAATGAGGACAATCCTGAGTTCACGAACTCAGTCTGCATAATTGCTACTGTCAACTCTCAACTAAATTTTCTCTAGGAACATATCTAAAATAGTAGAGCCAAAGAATGAGCTACGACATAATTTGCAAAGACCTTTTGACTATGTTCATGATAATTAAGTTCATCTAATCAAATTATTCAATGAACTCCCACTTAGATAGACATCCCTCTAGTCATCTAAGTGATACATGATCCGAGTCAACTAGGCCGTGTCCGATCATCACGTGAGACAGACTAGTCACCATCGGTGAACATCTTCATGTTGATCGTTCCACTATACGACTCATGTTCGACCTTTCGGTCTTCCGTGTTCCGAGGCGATGTCTGTACATGCTAGGCTCGTCAAGTTAACCTAAGTGTATTACGTGTGTAAATCTGGCTTACACCCGTTGTATGCGAATGTTAGAACCTATCACACCAGATCATCACGTGGTGCTTCGGAACAACGGACCTTAGCAACGGTGCACAGTTAGGGGGAACACTTTCTTGAAATTATTGCGAGGGATCATCTTATTTATGCTACCGTCCTTCCAAGCAAATAAGATGTAAACATGACAAACATCACATGCAAATCATAAAGTGACATGATATGGCCAATGTCATCTTGCGCCTTTGATCTCCATCTTCGAGGCGCGGCATGAACACCATCGTCACCGGCATGACACCATGATCTCCATCATCATGATCTCCATCATCATGATCTCCATCATCGTGTCTTCATGAAGTTGCCTCGCCAACTATTACTTCTACTACTATGGCTAACGGTTAGCGATAAACTAAAGTAATTACATGGCGTTTACATTGACACGCAGGTCATAAATAAATTAATACAACTCCTATGGCTCCTGCCGGTTGTCATACTCATCGACATGCATGTCGTGATTCCTATTACAAGAACATGATCAATCTCATACATCACATATATCATTCATCACATCCTTTTGGCATATCACATCACATAGCATACCCTGCAAAAACAAGTTAGACGTCCTCTAATTGTTGTTGCATGTTTTACGTGGCTGCTATGGGTTTCTAGCAAGAACGGTGTCTTACCTACGCAAAACCACAATGGTGATATGCCAATTGCTATTTACCCTTCATAAGGACCCTTTTCATCGAATCCGATCTGATTAAAGTGGGAGAGACAGACACCTTCCAGCCACCTTATGCATCAAGTGCATGTTAGTCGGTGGAACCAGTCTCACGTAAGCGTACGTGTAAGGTCGGTCGGGGCCGCTTCATCCCACAATGTCGCCGAACAAAGATAAGACTAGTAACGGCAAGAAAATTGAACAAATCATCGCCCACAAGTACTTTGTGTTCTACTCGTGCATAGAAACTACGCATAGACATAGCTCATGATGCCACTATTGAGGATCGTAGCAGAAATTTAAAATTTTCTACGCATCACCAAGATCAATCTATGGAGTAATCTAGCAACGAGGGGAAGGGGAGTGCATCTACATACCCTTGTAGATCGCTAAGCGGAAGTGTTGCAAGAACACCGTTGGTGGAGTCGTACACGCAACAATTCAGATCGCGGTTGATTCCGATCTAAGCACCGAACAACGGCGCCTCTGCGTTCAACACACGTACAGCCCGGTGACGTCTCCCGCGCCTTGATCTAGAAAGGAGAGAGGGAGAGGTTGGGGAAGACTCCGTCCAGCAGCAGCACGACGGCGTGGTGATGGTGGAGGAGTGTGGGACTCCAGCAGGGCTTCGCCAAGCACTACGAGAGACGAGGAGGGAGAGAGTTAGGGCTGCGCCAAGAGGGAGATCTCAATCATCTGTTGGGCAGCCCCATACCTCAAGTATATATAGGGGAAGGGGAGGGGATGCACCCCCATCTAGGGTTCCATCCCTAGGGGTGGCGGCAGCCCCCAAAACCCATCTAGGGTGCGGCCAAGGGGGGAAGAGAGGGCCCCCCCCCCAGGGTGGGCCTTATGGCCCATCTGGACATAGGGTTTGCCCCCTTCCCACTCTCCATGCGCCTTGGGCCTTGGTGGGGGGCGCACCATCCCACCTGGGACTGGTCCCCTCCCATACTTGGCCCACGCAGCTTTCTGGGGCTGGTGGCCCCACCTGGTGGACCCCCGGGACCCTCCCCGTGGTCCTGGTACGTTACGGATAGCACCCGAAACTTTTCCGGTGACCAAAACGGGACTTGCCATATATAAATCTTTACCGCGGGACCATTCCGGAACTCCTCGTGATGTCCAGGGTCTCATCTGGGACTTCGAACAACGTTCGGTAACTGCGTACATACTTTCCATATAACCCTAGCGTCATCGAACCTTAAGTGTGTAGACCCTACGGGCTCGGGAGTCATGCAGACATGGCCGAAACAACTCTCCGGTCAATAATCAACATCGGGATCTGGATACCCATGCTGGCTCCCACATGCTCCACGATGATCTCATCGGATGAACCACCATGTCACGGATTCAATCAATCTCGTATACAATTCCCTTTGTCTATCGGTACGATACTTGCCCGAGATTCGATCGTGGTATCCCGATACCTTGTTCAATCTCGTTACCGGCAAGTCTCTTTACTCGTTCCATAACACATCATCCCGTGATCAAATCCTTGGTCAGATTGTGCACATTATGATGATGTCCTACCGAGTGGGCCCAGAGATACCTCTCCGCACTAGTAGAAAATGAAGCTTTAAAACCAGTTTGTAAGGGCCTTTAGTGCCGGTTCTGTAACCGACACTAAAGTGTGGGCACTAAAGGCCGCCCCCCATTAGTACTGGTTCGGCACGAACCGCTACTAAAGGCCCACCACGTGGCGTGAGCTGGCGTCGTGGTATGGGGGACCTTTAGTACCGGTTGGTGTTACCAACCGGTACTGAAGGTTTTTTTTATTATTTTTTTTAAAAATTTTGAAGAAAAAAAGTTGTTTCTTTCAATTTTTGATTTTCTGAATTATTTCATGATTTAGTCTCTAATCACCCCTCTTAACTGCTTAAAGTGTGGATCACTCATTTCAAATCGTCTAACTTCCCAACCGATCACCCATCCTCTCACTCCCCCAGCCTGAGCATGCTTAACTTTGGAGTTCTATTCCCCCTACTTTCCAAGTCTGCACTTGTTGTTTTCCTGACAAATGTAAGCTGTCAAACCTATTAACCCTCAGCAGTTTAGCTTGAGCATTACGTCACACGTTTCACCGTTTGAGTTTGAAACTATTATTCTAAAAAACAGTAATTATTTAGTAACACTAATATTTCTTGAATAAGTTTGACCATAGTTTGACCATAGTTTGACCAGATTTGACCAAAATTCAAAAAATTGAAATAATTATTTAGTAACACTAATATTCTTGACTAATTATGTAGTAACATTAATACTTCTTGAATAAGTAGTTTGACCATAGTTTGACCAGATTTAACCAAAATTAAGAAAACTGAAATTTGGGCATATTTTTTTTCCTTTTGGAATTTGAGGATTCTAAAAAATTGCAAATTGGCCGTAGGCTGTCAAAATCTAATGCGGATTTTCGTGCTGAATTTTTTGATATATTATAGTTTTTTTTCCGACATCGTATGCAAAAGTTATAGCCGTTTTTACATTTTCCCTACACTTTTTGCAAAACATGTCCAAATTTAAGTTTTCAAATTTTCCTAACTAGTAGATGTAGTAATATAACTACCTCTTGAAGTTATTTTTGAAGTTTTTATCATTTTCTTTTGATTTTTTCAAAACTAAAATGGCGATACACCAGGGGGGGTAGAGTTTGAAAATTGCCTTATAGTCCCGGTTTGTGTCTCCAATCGGGACTATAGGTCAGACCCCTTTAGTCCCGGTTCATGCCACGAACCGGTATTAAAGGTTAGCCCTTTAGTGCCGGTTTGTGCCACGAACCGGTACTAAAGGTGATCGTGGGGCCCCGACCTGACGCCAGCCTACCACCACCCATTTAGTACCGGTTCGCGGCACGAACCGGTACTAAAGGTTCAACACGAACCGGCATTAATGCATAGCTGTTCGAACTGGCATTAATGGTACCATTAGTACTGGATCAAAATCAAACCGGGACTAATGTGTCTCACATTAGGTCCTTTTTCTACTAGTGCCGTTACACGGAGTGACAAATCCCAGTCTCGATTCATGCCAACCCAACAGACACTTTCAGAGATACCTGCAGTGCACCTTTCATTAGTAGAAAACGGAGCTTTAACACCGGTTCGTAAGGGCCTTTAGTGCCGGTTCCATAACCGACACTAATTGGTGGGCACTAAAGGCCCCCCCTTTAGTACCGGTTCGGCACGAACTGGCGCTAAAGTGCCACCACGTGGCGTGAGCTCGCGCCCTGGTATGGGGGACCTTTAGTACCGGTTGGTGTTACCAACCGGTACTAAATGTTTTTTTTGAATTTTTTTTTTGAAAATTTTGGATTTTTTTTTTATTTTTATTTTTTATGAATTATTTGGTGATTTAGCCCTAATCACCTTTCTTAACTGGTCAAGTGTGGATCACTCATTCCAAATCATCTAACTTCCCGACCGGTCACCCATCCCTCTCACTACTCTAGCACGCTTAACTTTCGGGTTCTATTCTCCTTCGTTTCCAAGTCTGCACTTGTTGTTTTCCTGACAATAGTAAGATGCCAATCCTATTAACCCTCAGGAGTTTAGCTTGAGCATGAAGTCACACATTTCACTGTTTGAGTTTGAAACTATTATTCTAAAAAACAGTAATTATTTAGTAACACTAATATTTCTTGAATAAGTTTGACCATAGTTTGACCACAGTTTGACCATAGTTTGACCACAGTTTGACCAGATTTGACCAAAATTCAAAAAATTGAAATAATTATTTAGTAACAGTAATATTCTTGAATAATTAAGTAGTTTGACCAGATTTAACAAAAAAAATTTAAAAAAAACTTAAATTTGACCATATCTTTTTTCCTTTTGGAATTTGAGGATTCTAAAAATTGCAAATAGGCCGTACGCTGTGAAAATCGGATGCGGATTTTCATGCTGAATTTTTTGATATATTATACATTTTTTCCGACATCGTATGCAAAAGTTATAGCCATTTTACATTTTCCCTACACTTTTGGCAAAACATGCCCAAATTTAAGTTTTCAAATTTTCCTAACTAGAAGATGTAGTAATATAACTACCTCTCGAGGGATTTTATTTTTTGAAGTGCCGGTTTGTGTCACAAACCGGTACTATAGGTCAGACCCCTTTAGTACCGGTTCGTGGCACAAACCGGTACTACAGGTTAGCCCTTTAGTACCGGTTTGTGCCACGAACTGGTACTAAAGGTGATCGTGGGGCCCCAGCCTGACGCCAGCCTGGCATCACCCCTTTAGTACCGGTTCGTGGCACGAACCGGTACTAAAGGTTCAACACAAACTGACATTAATGCATAGTCGTTCGAACCGGCACTAATGGTACCATTAGTGCCGGCTCAAATTCAAACCGGCACTAATGTGCTTCACGTTTGACCCTCTTTCTACTAGTGTTTATAGCCACCCAGTTACGTTGTGACGTTTGATATACCCAAAGCATTCCTACGGTATCCGGGAGTTGCACAATCTCATGGTCTAAGGAAATGATACTTGACATTAGAAAAGCTTTAGCATACGAACTACACGATCTTGTGCTAGTCTTAGGATTGGGTCTTGTCCATCACATCATTCTCCTAATGATGTGATCCCGTTATTAGTGACATCCAATGTCCATGGTCAGGAAACTGTAACCATCTATTGATCAACGAGCTAGTCAACTGGAGGCTTACTAGGGACATGGCATTGTCTATGTATCCACACATGTATCTGAGTTTCCTATCAATACAATTCTAGCATGGATAATAAACGATTATCATGAACAAGGAAATATAATAATAACTAATTTATTATTGCCTCTATGGCATATTTCCAACAGGAATGGCATCTGAGATTCGATCTCCTTAAATAGACGCCTTCCCTACTATAACACCCCGGATGTGATTTACCTAATATGTAATCCAACTCTTGCAGTTTCCGGCGTTAAGTTATTTTATTTTCTCGGGTTCGGGTTTTTGTCTCCGTGTGTTGTTGTCGTTGTCATGCATCTCACATCATGTCATCATGTGCATTGCATTTGCATACGTGTTCGTCTCATGCAGCCGAGCATTTTCCCCGTTGTCCGTTTTGCATTCCGGCGCTCCGTTCTCCTCCGGTGGTCATTTCTACCTTCTTTTCGTGTGTGGGGGTTAAACATTTCCGGATTGGACCGAGACTTGCCAAGCGGCCTTGGTTTACTACCGGTAGACCGCCTGTCAAGTTTCGTACCATTTGGACTTCGTTTGATGCTCCAACGGTTAACCGAGGGACCGAGAAGACCTCGTGTGTGTTGCAGCCCAAGACCCCTCCAATTTGGCCCAAAACCTACCAAAACCTTCTCCATCTTCTAGAGCGTTCGATCCCGATCGCGTGGCCGAAAACCGTACCTCATTTGGACAATCCTAGCTCCTCTTATGCCTATAAATAGCCCTCCACCCAAATTCACGGTTCCTCTCCCCGAAACCCTAGATCTGATCCTCCGCGCGCCGGACATTGTCCGCCGGCACCGGACACGCCGCCGCCAGCCATTCCCGTGCCGCTACGTGGCAAGCGCCGCCGCCCCCCGCCGTGGCCCGGAGAGCCCGTGTCCGGCCCTCTAAGCCCGCGCGCCGCCCGTGACTTCCTCCCTCGCCGCGCCGCGCCAGGGACCTCCTCGCCGCCCTTCGCCAACTCCGGCGGCCGGACCTCCTCGCCGCCCCTCGCCCCACTCCTCGCCGGCCTGCGCCGCCCGCGACCACGCCGGCGACCGCGCCGCACGACTCCGGCCACCACCAACTCCATGCCCGCACCTCCTCCGGCCGGCCCTTCCAACTCCGGCGAGGTCGTCAAGTCTGGCCGGTGATCCTCGGCATCCATGCGCTATAGTACCTCCCAGATCCAGATCTGAGACGGTTGACTTTCCTCCCAAAACCCTAATTATATTGCCATGTTCATCGTGCCGTAACTTTGCATCCGTAGATCCGTTTCGGGCGTGTAGCATATCAAAATGTTCGCCTCAGAGAGCACATCATTTCTTCTCATTGCATCATTTTCTTTTGAGTTCATCTTGATGCCCGAAATGCTGTTGGAAGAGTGCTATTTGAGTTAATTGTCAGATCCGCTACTCCAAATAGCAATTTGTCATTTTTGCCATGTTTAATGTGCGCATGATATGCCCCTGAGCTCTACATGTGTTTTGTTATATGCTTTGCCATCTTTCCAGAGGTGCCATCCATGTATTTTTGTGATGTGTGTGGTGACTAGCACAAGCTTGCAAAGTGGTGCATTCGTTAATGCTGATTTCAGGGACTTAGCAATTCCACTAAGTCCTTGATCTGTTTTTACCAATATGCCATATATTCATGTTGTTTCCTAGTGATCCGTGCCTCTTTTGAGGATGATCAGTAAGGATGTTTTGTTAATCTTGTAGTGTTGTATCCATCCATGTATTTGTTTGCAATTATGGAGCAACCTAGCTTGAGTCAATCAAGCTCTACTTTTGCTATTTCGTGAATCTGGGCAGATTGTCTTCTTGTTAGCGATTTTGCCGAAGATGTTGTAGTTGATCCGTGCATGCTATGTTGTTGTTCTTGCCACGTCTAGCTTGTATAATGTGTATTAGTGATGGGTGTATGCTTAGATTGTCATTCCTTGCTCTGTAGTGAGTGCATCGAGCTCGTAAACATGCCTACTTGATATCTGATTTGCATGCTCCAGTTTTTCTCTAAGTCTGTGATCTGATTATGTTTTTGCCATGTTCACATGCTTGCAATTGTATTTTCTGATCCCTTTTGGCTCAAGGTCACTAAGGTACTTTTGTTAAGCTCTCTGAGTAGCTCCATGCCATGCCTTACTTTGCCATGTTAAGTTCCTGTAGCATATAGTTTTCTTGCTCCAATATTTTGCCATGTTAAGCTCTCTGAGTAGCTCCATGCCATGCCTTACTTTGCCATGTTAAGTGTTAATTTCACTAAGTCTGAAATCTGTTTACCAATTGCACTTTTGCCATGCTTGTTTGAACCTGTTAATTGATGAATTGGCCGTAGCTCAGTGTACATCTTTTGTTAAGATTCATGAATGGATCCCTGCCATGTATTTTGTTGCCATGTTTGAGTGCTGTAGCATGTTTAACTCGTTGCATTTAGATGGCTACATGCTGTTTATCGCAGACCGGTGCCATATTTGTTTTGCTTGCCATTTCTAAAGCGTGCATCTGATTCCAGCGATCTTTATGTCGATTTCAACCGAAATCACCTCACCTTTCAAGTTGCACACTTGGATTTCCAAGTTGAGGCCAGGTTCTTTCATTCCTTGTCAAATCTTGCATATGCATCACACATCGCATCCCGCTTAGCATACCATGATTGCATCATGTTGTTCGAGCATTTGCATGTGGTTGATTGTGTTCCTTTTTCTTGTTTGTATTGTATGGGTAGAGCCGGGAGACGAGTTCGCTAACGAGGAGCCCGTTGAGTTTTCTTTTGAGGATCCAGTCAACTCTGACAACTTTGCAGGCAAGATGATCATACCCTCGGAATCACTTCTATCTTTACTTTGCTAGATGCTTGCTTTTTTGCTATGCCTATGCTACGATGCCTACCACTTGCTTATCATGCCTCCCAAATTGCCATGTCAAACCTCTAAACCACCATGTCCTAGCAAACCGTTGATTGGCTATGTTACCGCTTTGCTCAGCCCCTCTTATAATGTTGCTTGTTGCAGGTGAAGATTGGAGACTGTTCCTTGTTGGAACATTATTTTCTTGTTGGGATATCATTATATTATCTTGTTATCTTAATGCATCTATATACTTGGTAAAGGGTGGAAGGCTCGGCCTTTTGCCTAGTGTTTTGCTCCACTCTTGCCGCCGTTGTTTCCGTCATATCGGTGTTATGTTCCCAGATTTTGCGTTCCTTACACGGTTGGGTAATAATGGGAACCCCTTGACAAATCGCCTTGAATAAAACTTCTCCAGCAATGCCCAACCTTGGTTTTACCATTTGCCATCTAGCCTCTTTTTCCCTTGGGTTTCCGGAGCCCGAGGGTCATCTTTATTTAAACCCTCGTGGGCTAGTGCTCCTCTGAGTGTTGGTCCAAACTAGAGTCCTATGCAGCGCCCCCTCGGGGAAACTCGAGGTTTGGTTTTAGTTGTACGTAGTGTTCATCTGAGTGTGCCCTGAGAACGAGTGAGGGAGTCCTGGATTAGGGGGTGTTCGGGTAGCCGGACTATACCTTCAGCCGGACTCCAGGACTATGAAGATACAAGATTGAAGACTTCGTCCCGTGTCCGGATGGGACTTTCCTTGGCGTGGAAGGCAAGCTTGGCGATGCGGATATCCAAGATCTCCTACCATTGTAACCGACTTTGTGTAACCCTAACCCTCTCCGGTGTCCATATAAACTGGAGGGTTTTAGTCCGTAGGACAACTTCATCATACAACAATCATACCATAGGCTAGCTTCTAGGGTTTAGCCTCCTTGATCTCGTGGTAGACCTACTCTTGTACTATCCATATCATCAATATTAATCAAGAAGGACGTAGGGTTTTACCTCCATCAAGAGGGCCCGAACCTGGGTAAAACATCGTGTTCCTTGCCTCCTATTACCATCCGGCCTAGACGCACAGTTCGGGACCACCTACCCAAGATCCGCCGGTTTTGACACCGACATTGGTGCTTTCATTGAGAGTTCCTCTGTGTCGTCGCCTTTAGGCCCGATGGCTCCTTCGATCATCAACAACGATGCAGTCCAGGGTGAGACTTTTCTCCCCGGACAGATCTTCGTCTTCGGTGGCTTCGCACTTCGGGCCAAGTCGCTTGGCCACCTTGAGCAGATCGAAAGCTACGCCCCTGGCCATCAGGTCAGGTTTGGAAGCCTAAACTACATGGCTGACATCCGCGGGGACTTGATCTTCAACGGATTCGAGCCACAGCCAAGCGTGCCGCACTGTCTCGATGGGCATGATATAGCTCTACCGCCGAACAGCGCCTTGGAGGCCGCACACACATCGGTTCCGACCATTGATTCGGAGCCTACTACGCCGATCGAGGATCAGCAGTTGGACGCTGCCTCAGGGGCTGCGATCTCAGAGGCGATCGAGCCGAACTCCAGCCCCGCACTCCGCATGGCCCGTGACTCCAAGGAGCCAGATTCTTTTCCGAACTCCGAGCCCCCCGCGCCCCTGACGATCGAATACGATTGGGCGCCGATAATGGAGTTCACCGCCGCAGACATCTTTCAGCACTCGCCCTTCGGCGACATCCTGAATTCACTAAAGTCTCTCTCTTTATCAGGGGCGCCTTGGCCGGATAACGGTCAGCAAGGATGGGATTAGGATGATGAAGAAATTCAAAACCCACCCACCACCCACTTCGTAGCCACTGTCGACGACTTAACCGACATGCTCGACTTCGACTCCGAAGACATCGACGGTATGGATGACGATGCAGGAGACAACCAAGAACCAACGCCTATAGGGCATTGGACAGCCACCTCATCTCATGATGTGTACATGGTGGATACCCCTAAAGGAAGCAACAACGAGGAAAACGGGGATGGAAAGAGGGACCGATCTCTCGAAAAACAATCAAAGCGTCGGCGTAAACGCCGACCCAAGCCCCGCCTCGATAAAGACCCAGCCATAGAGCGGGATGAGCCGGTAGACGACGAGCATGCCTTAGAGCAACCGTCCCAACAGGACAACCCGGATAGAGAAACGGAACATCCCTCCCCCGGCGAAAATGGCATTTCGGACGACCCTACGCCGGACAAGCCCACGAAGCAGAAGAACCTCCACAAATGGCTCGTTGCAACCGCACGGAGCCTAAAAAAGCAGAAGCGGAAGCTAAAAGCTGCAGAAGATGCACTCAGGATCAGATGGAGTAATGTAATCAATACCGCAGACAAATACGGCGACAGTCGCCGCACTAAAAGCTATCCGAAGAGAAAGCTACTGCCTGAATTCGACGAGGAGGCCTTAGAGCCCTCGCATTCCAAAAGTGAGAAAGCCACACGGTTGGATAGACGACCCCATGGCCAGCATAAAGCGGCAAGCAGCGCCACACTTAAGCCAGCATGCGACCCACTTGGATTCAAATCATGGCCCAACCAGGTCCATTTACGGGCCAAGAAAGCAAGCTCTCGTAAGCAATACAATAAAGCCATTATCAGAATCCGGCACACCCAAATACAGGGGTGCCGCACACCCCCTATGTTTCTCCGATGAGGTCCTGGATTATGAATTTCTAGAGGGATTCAAACCTGTAAACATAGAGGCATATGATGGAACAACAGACCCTGGAGTCTGGATCGAGGATTATATCCTCCACATCCCCTGGTTCTATGACCAAGGAGGAGGCTGGCGTCTTGGCATGTGGCCACGTCAGAATTCTTGCGCGTACCTGACACTAGGGGCTTATACCTCAGAGCGTTACCTCGCCCACTCTCATAAAGACCGAATACCTTAGGGAGTGTTCGGCGTCGCGAGTTTGGCCTTATATGCATCAGCTCCGATTCATGATTTTGGTCAAATGTTGGGTTTCCCGGCTCCTGTGTTCTGCCGCCTTACGTTCCGCTCTATCGGCTAAGGCGGCACCAGGAGAACTACTGCGATTGTGCCCTGGTTCGGCCACTGTCATGATATGGAGAACTACTCCTCAGTAGAGAAAGCCGAAAACCGACTGTCATGATATGGCGTGAGACTGGTCAACCACTCGATGACTCTCCGGAATCTGTAGGATTCCTCCGCATTAACGAAGGTTCGTTTCCTGGCGAGGCACATACGCGCCCCGAATTCGGGCGAGCGCAGTCGCCACCAGGGGCTACCTAAATAGTCCCATTGTCAAGCTCCTATGGCTAAGTGAAAGTGTTAAAGCATTATAGTCCGGTTGCCTAGCTCACTGCGCTATCACCTCCTTTGTAGGACCAAGACGTTGGATTAAGTGTGAAAATGCGCCTTCTGCGAGAACCCCCGCACTATGTGCGTGGGGGCTGAAGCCAACAACTGCAATCTTTCAGATTTTGTATATATATCTTAAAACGGCCGCATAGGAGGTGTTCCAAATACTTGAAGGCACAAGTATAAAAGGCTACTACAATTCATCAAAATATTGCTTTATAATTACATATGCTATCAGAACATAGCATCCTTCGAGCACTCCGTCTCTATTACACGAGCGCCTTCAAGGACTTCCTGAAAATAGTGCTCGGAGGGTACTCGGCTTTTGTCCGAATCTCGGGATGCAACAACGGTGGTCTCCATCTCTGCCCAGTATGTCTTGACACGGGGAAGAGCCATCCATGCGCCCTCTATGCATGCTGACCTCTTCATCGCATTAATACGTGGCACCGCATCAAGGAATTGCTACACCAAGTTGAAATAACTCTTCGGCTCCGATCTCCCCGGCCACAGATGACCCATGACGTACTTCATGGTGAGTCCGTATAATCTATTCAGTTCGGCCCATTGAGCCAGACGATCGTCCACTGCCAGTGGACGCTCTGGATTCTAGAACTGCGACCAGAAAAGCCTTTCCACTTCGCGATCTTCTCGATCTCGAAAGTATTCGATCGCATCAGCAGCACTCGCTACCAAATCCAGATAGGTGTCCTCCGCACTCCACATCCGGTCCAACGGAGCAAACTTCGGATTGCAAAACTTCCTCCGGAGCATAAAGGGCTTTCTAGCCGCAATCTGTCCGGCCTGACGTAGCTCCTCCTTCGCAGCTCTCATCACAAAGCGAGCGTCCTTGGCATCAGCAAAAACCTTCTCTAAGTCCGTCTGTCTCGCCCGGTCATATTTCTCAAGAAACTTGCAACGGTCAGCAGCACTTTTTAACTTCACGGCCATCATGGCCATCTCCTTCTTGCTTCAGCAGTGAGCAGCCTGTTCGGCCCTCAACTCTTCAAGGGCCTTCTCGGTAGCCGCATCACTTTTCCTGGCTTGTTCCTTAGCTTAGGCAAGTTCCGCCTGAAGACTCTCCACGGCGGCCGCACCATCTGCGTCAAGCAGACACATTGTAAGATACTGGCATAAAGCTCCTCTTACCAGATGCCGCTCGAGGAATTGCATACCTTGAGCCTCATCAAGCCGCTCGTTGACGAGCGCGATGTTGGCATCTACCACGTCAAGTTGCCGCTTTAGTTCGGCAAAATCATCAGTTCGGCTCGATTTCGGACACTTCGCCACCTTTATACAAAGGCGACATTTTAGACCTAGGATTATGATCCTCTGCGCGCCGTCAATTTTGACAACGCACAGAGTCTCAGGGGCTACTATCTACACAGGGCGCATCTTGTTTATGCGCAACTGACAAAGAAGTACATTATCAAACGTACCTCAAAACCCGTTAGCAAACTTCTGACGGCCTCATGCAATCCGCTTTCCGCGGACGAAATCCTTCCAATCACCGTACCCATCAATGCACGGTGCTCCTCTGAGATAGAAGCTCACCCCAGCAGAATCATCAGCTCCTTCGACTGTGCATCGGATGGTGCCAAACTCGTCCTATGACCTCCATCGAAGGCCGGACGCGGAGAACCTTGGGGGGACATATGGCTACCTTCCACCCCTACCGGATTCGGAGAAACCCTCCGCGAGGACACCTCAGGGTCGCCTGCCTCGCCAGGCGGTACGGCAGGGGAGGCGTTCCACTCTCCATCATCTCCGGAAGAAGATCCCCCGAAGACGAGCTCTGCTGAGAAGGGCTGAGATCCGAGCTACAAAGTAAAATTTCGGTTAATCTTCTCAGATAAAAAGCAAGGATTTCTCTCATCCCTCTAAAGGAAAATCTTTCTCTACTTACGGCTCACTGGAGGGCTGATCCCTTTGAGGGCGTAGTTCGGCCGAGGATCTCCCCGACGTCGGACCCTCTGACGAGGACTTTTTCCCCCACTTTGAGGCCATGGTCTCTGGCTCGTCAGAGGCGGCCCTCTTCTTCCCCTTAGGAGAGGAATTGTTGGTTCTTCCCTTCGGAGCAGCCTCCTTCGAGGAGGCCATAGTTTCCTTGTCCTCCCCCTCACTTTCCTCCAAAGGCATGATCTTCAACATCCTGACTAGCACGGGATCCGGCCTGGTCTCAGGAAGGGGAGCCGGACACCTGATCAGCTTTGCCTTCGCTATCCACTCCTGTTTAAAAGGACAACTCTTTTAGGGGCCAATTTATGACAATTTTATGGATAGCGAGTCCGGGCACAAGGTTACTTACTTGAGTATCCGGGCGATTGCAGCTTAAACCTGTGTCCTCGGTCAAATCCGGACACATTGCTTGTGATCCGAAGAACATTTTATACATCTCCACGGGCGTTGCACCCATAAAATGCTGGAGAGCTCGTGGTCCCTCCGGATTAAACTCCCACAGACGAAGGGAGCGATGTTTGCCGGGCAGTGTTTGGCGAATCAGCATGACCTGCGTCACCTTGACCAGGTTGAGGTCTCTTTCTAAGAGATCCCTAATGCGGTCCTGCAACAAGGGCACATCTTTGGATAACCCCCAATCTAATCCTTTGTTGACCCATGACGCTAGCCGTGGTGGGGGACCCGAGCGAAAGGCAGGAGGCACCACCCACTTGGTGCTCCTGGGAGCGGTGATATAGAACCACTCTCGTTGCCACAAGCCGAGCTCCTCTTGAAAGGAGCCCTCGGGCCATGGAGCATCAGCATTCTTACTTATGATAGCGCCTCCGCACTCTGCGTGCCGTCCCTCGATCATCTTCAGCTCCACTCCAAAAGTCTTGAGCCATAATCCGAAGTGAGGAGTAACATGGAGGAATGCTTCGCACACAATGATGAATGAGGAAATGTGGAGGATGGACTCCAGAGCTAAGTCACGAAATTCCAGCCCATAATATAACATCAGCCCCCTCACGAAGGGATCCATCAGGAAGCCTAACCCCCGAAGGAAGTGCGACATGAACACTATGCTCTCACCGGGCTGGGGACTGGGAATAGCCTGCCTTTGAGCAGGCAACCTACGCAAAATTTCGGCGGTCAAGAACTTTAGCACGTCCTCCTCCGTAACGGAGGAGGGAATCCATCGGCCTTGAAGGTCAGAACCGGACATTGTTAAAGGTCCGAAGCGCCTGGAATCTGGAGCCTAGGGTGTTGGAACTCGAGGCGACGGGCGAACTTGTTTTGAGATTGGAGAAAAGGAGTAAGGCCTTGGTCTCTTTATAAGAGGTTGAATACCAGGAGCCGTCCCCGTAACCGTTTGGGACTCGCCTTTAATCGAGAAGACATGCTAACGGGCACGATTGGGTTACCCACGTCCGTATTGATGAGAATCCCGTAAATAAAGGGGACACGATCTCTGCGTTGACAAGACGTGCCAAGGAAACCGCCTCGCAAAACACGCTGAGGTGGAAAAGTGAAAACGATTCAAATAAAGTCTTGGCCGTAGTGTGATGTCACGCTGCGGAATACGTCAGCGGATTAGATTTGTGTTAATATTATTCTCTCTGTGGCAATACGTGGAAACTTATTTTGCAGAGCCGGACACTACTCTTGGTGTTTACAAACTTTTATGAAGAATTTGGAGGAGGAACCCGCCTTGCAATGCCAAAGACAATCTACGCGCCGGACTCATCGTCATTGAAGCCTGGTTCAGGTCCTAGATTAGGGGGTGTTCGGGTAGCTGGACTATACCTTCAGCCGGACTCCAGGACTATGAAGATACAAGATTGAAGACTTCGTCCTATGTCCGGATGGGACTTTCCTTGGCGTGGAAGGCAAGCTTGGCGATGCGGATATTCAAGATCTCCTACCATTGTAACCGACTTTGTGTAACCCTAACCCTCTCCGGTGTCTATATAAACCGGAGGGTTTTAGTCCGTAGGACAACTTCATCATACAACAATCATACCATAGGCTAGCTTCTAGGGTTTAGCCTCCTTGATCTCGTGGTAGATCTACTCTTGTACTATCCATATCATCAATATTAATCAAGGAGGACGTAGGGTTTTACCTCCATCAAGAGGGCCCGAACCTAGGTAAAACATCATGTTCCTTGCCTCCTGTTACCATCCGGCCTAGACGCATAGTTCAGGACCCCCTACCTGAGATCCGCCGGTTTTGACACCGACAACGAGATATGTGCAGCTCGTGTCGGGATTTGTCGGCACATTCGGGCGGTGTTGCTGGATTTGTTTAAACTTGTCGAAGTGTATT
Source organism: Triticum aestivum (assembly GCF_018294505.1). Lineage (NCBI taxonomy): Eukaryota > Viridiplantae > Streptophyta > Magnoliopsida > Poales > Poaceae > Triticum > Triticum aestivum. The sequence continues at coordinate 702,953,613 of NC_057812.1, read as the reverse complement.
GTAGAACCGGGATACTGAGTCTGATCGGAATGTCACGGGAGAAGGTATATCCTTCGTTGACCGTGAGAGCTTGTCATGGGCTGAGTTGGGACTCCCCTGCAGGGATTTGAACTTTCGAAAGCCGTGCCCGCGGTTATGGGCAGATAGGAATTTGTTAATGTCCGATTGTAGATAACTTGAACCTAAACTTAATTAAAATGAATCAACTGTGTGAGTTACTATGATGGTCTCTTCTCGGCGGAGTTCGGGAAGTGAACACGGTGTTGGAGTAATGCTTGCCGCAGGTTGTTCTCTAGTTATTCGTTCGAGCCTTGCCTTCTCTTCTCGCTCTCTTTTGCGAACAGGTTAGACACCATATATGCTAGTCGCTTGCTGCAGATCCACATATTACCTTGCCTTACCTATAAGCTTTAATAGTCTTGATCACGAGGGTGCGAGATTGTTGAGTCCCTGTGGCTCACAGATTACTTCCAAACCAGATGCAGGGCCAGACGACTCCGTTCCAGATGATGCGCTTGAGCTCAAGTGGGAGTTCGACGAGGACTCACGACGTTACTATGTGTCTTTCCCTGATGATCAGTAGTGGTGCCCAGTTGGGGCGATCGGGACCGTGTCGCATGTTGGGTTGATCTTTTATTTTGGCACCATAGTCGGCCCATGAGTGATTGCATGATGTAATGCTATTTATGTACTTTGTTTGACGTGGCGAGTGTAAGCCAACTATGTACCTTCCCCATTTATTATCTATTTACATGGGATGTTGTGAAGATTGCCTTACTTGCGACATTGCTTTCAATGCGGTTATGCCTCTAAGTCGTGCTTCGACACGTAGGAGATATAGCCGCATCGAGGGCGTTACAAGTTGGTAATCAGAGCCTTCCCCAACCTTAGGAGCCCCCACTGCTTGATAGTTTTTAGCAGCCGTTGTTGAGTCTAGAAAAATGTTTTGAGTCATTTAGGAATTATATATCAGAGAGTTTAGGAATTCTTTTTACTCCCCAGTCCCTTCATCGCTCTGGTAAGGCATCCTGACATAGAGTTTTGACTCTTCTCTTCTCAAATTTCACTAAAAAAATTTAGGATCACGCGGGTATCTTGGAATCGTTCGGATCGATTTGTGACGAGAACATTGTTCTTGGTGCCTCCTATCATTTAGGGGTTGTGGCAGTGTCCCAGGGAGTTGAGCTCCGAGGTGTTGTCGTCACAATTTTAACGTTATAGTTCTGGAATACCTGAGTTTAGTTCGCTGACATCGAAAATCTCTTTTATGCAGTTGTTGGTGAGATAACCTCGACGCCACCCAGTACTGGGGTGGGAGTTCGGGAGTATTGCCATAACTTGTATAACATATGCTTTTCGAAGGTTGAGGTAGATGGTTTCCGAAGTTTTTCTCGGTTATGTGTTGAAGGATGGATACAGCTGGATGTAGGATTTGCTAGATTTGGGTGAGATATTATGCTTCCCCTGTATCCCCAACACCTGATTGCATAACCGGAAAGGTTCGGGAGTTTCATAGGTGGGAATTCTGGTAGCTCTAGTTCTTCTTCCACGGATATTTGGTTTGAGATTGGGATTTCTTACCGAGTATTCGTTCTTGATCCGTACCTTGTTGATTTATTCCTCTACCTAAATTCTAAGTGGCTTATCAATTTATGGATATGTGACCATTTCAAGTGGAACGCATTCGTTCTTATGTTCGGATGTGAGGACTTTATGTTGCAATTTCAACCCGCTTGATTCAGCTTCAATTTTATCTGTCAATGTGCTAACGGATGTCACCCTCTTCAGGATGGCTCCCGCTAAGAGCAGCAATCAGAATCAGAATCAGGATCCGCCACCACCTCCACCTCCTCCGGAGGAATGGCAAGCTGTGATGGCCGCTACCAATGCAAACACGCAGTTGATCATGCAAATTCTTCAAGAGCGCAACCAAGGCAACCAAGGCAACCAGGGCAACAATCAGAATCACTTTGCTACACTCAACTAGTTCCTTGCTAACCAGCCAAAGACCTTCAACAATTGTGTTGAGGCAACTGATGCCGACGATTGGCTTGTGGACTTATGCAAGCATTTCGAGTGCAGTAACGTCATGCCTGAGGACTTTGTCAAGTTCGCTTCATTCCAACTCAAAGACCAAGCTGCAGAATGGTTCTTGCAGTACAAGGATTCCAGAGGAGGCCGTGTGATTACCTGGGATGAATTCCGTCAAGACTTCAAAGCTCATCATATTCCTCAGAGCGTGGTTGAAAGCAAGCATGAGGAATTCCGCAACCTGAAGCAAGGCTCTATGTCTGTCTATGACTACAACAAGTTGTTTCAGAAGCTCGCCCGCTTTGCTAAGCAGGACGTCCCTGTTGAGAAGAGCATGATATACCAGTTCAGGGGTGGTCTCAGAGAGGAAATCCAGCTAGCTCTTGTTCTCTTTGCACCCTTGAGGTACGATGAGTTCTACAACATGGCATTGAAGCAACAGGCTGCTCAACTAAAGTGTGATGCTTCCAAGAAGCGAGTCAGAGATGCTACTCCTTCTTCCTCTACCCAAGTGGCCAAGCAACAGAAGTATTGGCTTCCTCCTCCTCCATTCCATCAGCCGTATCAGAAGAGCAAAGGTGGCAGTGGATCTTCCCACCCACCCAACCCTGGCTTTCAGAACAATACTTCGTCTCAAGCTCCAAGATCGAGTGCTCCGTATCACCATCCGCTTTCAGAGGTCACGTGCAACAAGTGCCAACAGAAGGGTCACTATGCCAACAAATGCTTCAACCTGAGGCGTCTCCCTCCTCCTCCTCCTGTGAGATCGGCAAGTACAGCTGTGGTCAAGCACAACCCCAAGCACGCCAAGGTCAACATGATGAACGCAGCTCAGGCAGAGGACTTGTCAGATGTCATCATGGGTAACCTTCCTGTTAACGATATTCATGCAAGAGTTCTTTTTGACACCGGTGCATCGCATTGTTTCATTTCCAAACCTTTTGCATCAAAGTATGAGTGTGATTATCAGTATCTGCAAAGTTCCTTGCAAATCATGTCACCGGGCAAGCAAATGACAGCTAATACCTGCATCCCGGATGTTACTATCACGTTGGGCGACTACAAATTTCTAGCTTCTCCTATTGTTCTGGGCGAGTCGAATATTGATCTTATTCTCGGAATGGATTGGCTTTCTAAGCACAAGGCGCATCTTGATTGTGCAGCCAGGCAGATTCAATTGACTCATTCGTCTGAGGATGTAATTGTCTTTGCCACTCGTGATGATACAATCTGTCTGTTTTCTCTTAATGAGATGGGTGAACTAGATGCCATCTCGCAAATTCCTGTCGTTTGCGAATATCAAGACGTCTTTCCAGAAGAGCTTCTAGGAATGCCTCCGCACCGGCCGGTGGAATTCGTCATCGATCTTGAGCCTGGCACGGAACCTGTTTGCAAGCATCCTTACAAGCTCAGACCTGAAGAGTTGAAGGAGCTGAAGAAGCAACTCGATATTCAAGAACGAATGGGTCTCATCCGACCTAGTTCCTCTCCGTGGGGTTGTGGAGTACTCTTTGTGAGGAAGAAGGATGGAACGGACCGACTTTGTGTTGACTACCGTCCATTGAACAAGAAGACTATCAAGAACAAATACCCACTTCCCAACATCAACGAGCTGTTCGAACAACTCAAAGGTGCCCAAGTATTCTCCAAGCTTGATCTCCATATGGGTTATCACCAGATTCGAATCCGTGAGCAAGATATTCCCATGACGGCTTTCAGGACAAGCTATGGTTCATATGAATACACTATCATGTCTTTTGGCCTCGTCAACGCTCCTCCGACTTTCTCTCACATGATGAACTTCATCTTCAACGCCTACACCAATGACCTTGTGTTGGTCTATCTCAACGACATTCTGGTCTTTTTGAAGAACAAGGAAGATCATGCCAAGGACTTGCGTTTGGTACTCGATAAGCTCAGGGAACACCAGTTCTATGCCAAGTTCTCAAAGTGCGAGTTTTGGCTCGATGAGGTTCTTTATCTTGGGCATATCATCTCTGCCAAGGGCATTGCGGTGAATCCTGAGAAGGTGTCTGTAATTGTGAATTGGGAACCACCTCAGAACGTGAAGCAACTCGGTAGCTTCCTCGGTCTCGCAAGCTACTATCGAAGGTTCGTTGAGAACTTTTCAAAGATCGCGAAGCCTCTTTCAAACCTTCTCCAGAAGCACGTCAAGTACATTTGGTCTCCGGAATGTGACATCGCTTTCAACACTTTGAAAGAGACATTGGTCACTGCTCCAGTTCTGACTCCTCCTGATGAATCCAAACCGTTCGAGGTCTTCTACGATGCCTCTCTCCAAGGTCTTGGTGCAGTGTTGATGCAAGAGAAGAAAGTTGTGGCTTATACCTCTCGCCAGTTGAAGCCCAACGAGAAGAACTACCTCACTCATGACCTCGAGTTGGCGGCAGTTGTGCATGCTCTTTTGACTTGGAGACATCTGTTATTGGGAAGAAAAGTGGACATCTTCACTGACCACAAGAGTCTCAAGTACATCTTCACTCAGCCTAATCTCAACCTCAGGCAGACTCGATGGGTCGAAATGATTCAAGAGTTTAATCCGAGTATCGAGTATACTCCAGGCAAGGCCAATGTGATTGTTGATGCATTGAGCAGGAAGGCTTATTGCAGCAGTTTGATTCTCGAGCCGTATCAACCCGAGCTTTGTGAAGCTTTCCGCAAACTTAATCTGCAAGTTGTTCCTCAAGGTTTCCTCGCCAACCTTCAAGTCTCTCCTACCTTGGAAGACCAGATTCGCCAAGCTCAGCTTCTTGATGCTATGGTGAAGAAGGTGAAGATTGGGATTGCCAAGAGTCAACCCAAGTACAAGTGCTACCGCCTTGATGACAAGGACAATCTCTTCTTCGAGGATCGTATTGTTGTGCCCAAGGGTGATCTTCGTAAGGTTATCATGAACGAGGCTCACAATTCACTCCTCTCCATCCACCCTGGGAGCACGAAGATGTATCAGGACCTCAAGCAGGCTTATTGGTGGACTCGAATGAAGCGCGAGATTGCTCAGTTCGTGAATGAATGTGATGTCTGCAGAAGAGTGAAGGCAGAAAACCAAAGGCCAGCTGGTCTCCTCCAACCTCTTGCCATTCCAGAATGGAAGTTTGACTGCTTTGAGATGGACTTCGTGACTGGGTTTCCAAAGTCCAAGCGTGGCAATGATGCTATATTCGTTGTCATCGACAAACTCACTAAAGTGGCTCACTTTCTTCCTATCAAAGAGTCAATCACTGCAACTCAATTGGCGGAGCTCTATACCTCTCGGATTGTCTCGCTGCACGGTATTCCACAGGTGATCTCTTCAAATCGTGGCAGCATCTTTACCTCCAAGTTTTGGGATTCTTTTCAGAAGGCCATGGGCACCAACATCCGCTTCAGCACAGCTTTCCATCCTCAAAGTAGCGGTCATGTCGAGCGTGTCAATCAGATTCTTGAAGATATGCTCAGGGTTTGTGTGATCTCCTTCGGCATGAAGTGGGAAGATTGTCTTCCATATGCTGAATTCTCCTACAACAACAGTTTTCAAGCAAGTTCGGGCAAGGCCCCATTCAAAATTCCGTATGGCAAGAAGTGCCGTACCCCTCTCAACTGGTCTGAAACCGGTGAACGTCAACTTCTGGGAAATGACTTAATCACAGAGGCAGAGGAAATGTGCAAAGTCATTCGAGATAACCTCAAAGCAGCGTAGTTGCGCCAGAAGAGCTACTATGATAGTAAGCACCGTGATTTGGCTTTCGAGATCGGAGATCATGTTTACCTCCGCGTCTCTCCAATGAAAGGTACTCGTCGCTTCGGTATAAAAGGGAAGCTTGCCCCTAGATACGTGGGACCTTTCAAGATCGTCAGCAAGAGAGGCGATCTTGCCTATCAACTCAAGCTTCCTTCAAACTTTGCAAATGTGCATGACGTGTTCCATGTCTCTCAGCTCCGCAAGTGCTTCAAAACTCCTGACCGCACCGTCAACTTCGAAGACATTGATCTCCAAGAAGATTTCTCTTATCGTGAGCACCCCGTGGCGATTCTTGAAGAGACTGAACGCAAGACTCGAAATAAGTCAATCAAATTCCTCAAAGTCAAGTGGTCGCACCATTCCGACCGTGAAGCCACCTGGGAACGCGAGGATCACCTTCGTTCTGATTACCCGGTGTTTTTCCAGTCCTAGATCTCGGGATGAGATCCTTTCATAGTGGTGGAGTGTTGTAACACCCCGGATGTGATTTACCTAATATGTAATCCAACTCTTGCCGTTTCCGGCGTTAAGTTATTTTATTTTCTCGGGTTCATGTTTTTGTCTCTGTGTGTTGTTGTCGTTGTCATGCATCTCATATCATGTCATCATGTGCATTGCATTTGCATACATGTTCATCTCATGCATCCGAGCATTTTCCCCATTGTCCGTTTTGCATTCCGGCGCTCCGTTCTCCTCCGGTGGTCATTTCTACCTTGTTTTCGTGTGTGGGGGTTAAACATTTCCGGATTGGACCGAGACTTGCCAAGCGGCCTTGGTTTACTACCGGTAGACCGTCTGTCAAGTTTCGTACCATTTGGACTTCGTTTGATGCTCCGACGGTTAACCGAGGGACTGAGAAGACCTCGTGTGTGTTGCAGCCCAACACCCCTCCAATTTGGCCCAAAACCCACTAAAACCTTCTCCATCTTCTAGAGTGTTCAATCACGATCGTGTGGCCGAAAACCGCACCTCATTTGGACACTCCTAGCTCCTCCTCTTCCTACAAAAAGGCCCTTCATCCTCCTCCACCCCCACTGCTATCCCCCCCAGTGCTAGTGTGCTCTCTCCCTTGTTCGCTAGGGAGAGATAGATTGCACCGGCGCGGAGAGGCCAAGTCGCGATGGTGGACACCGCCGTCTTTCTCAGATCCGGGGGTGAGTGAGGGAGGTGCGTCACTAGGGAGAGAGCACACTAGCACTCTCTCATCACCCAAGCACCTCCACCGCTGCCGTCACGCCACGGGCCTCCTGCAATCTGCCATCGTCGGTTCTGTTCAAGGGGGATCTGGCCGTTGACTGCTAGTGCTTCCCCTCCCTAGGTGGTGAGTGTACTTTTCCCTCTCCGTCTCCCTCTCTACCCGTCCCCCATCCAGGGGCGGATCCAATGGGTGTTCCATGGGTGCCATGCCCCCCCTCCCCCATTGAAAATGCAAATTATATTTACTATATAGTAGTTAGGCTAATTTGTGTGTACTATCTGTGTTTAAATACGAGAGTATAAGCCTGGCACCCCCTCTAGTGCTATTCTAGATCCACCACTACCCCCATCAGTGCTATCATTTGTTGATTTGTTCCTTTTCCCTTTTCCATTCAGATCAGCCATAAGGCCCATATATAACTTGTGGTAGTACTTCTATCCAGCAAGGAGCGCTTTCGTTGGGAGCTCGAGCTCGAGAACGTAAGATATGGTTCCTGTAATAGGGTATTTTGTGCATTGTAGAGAGTGTATTAAACAATTTCAAAATTGTATTACTAATTCTTATAGTGAAAAAATAGATGTAAGGTCACGACAGATAGTTTTCTAGCAATTCTGTACTTGAATCGACAAAATCTGGTAGACATATAATCTAGTAGACATTTGTGAGTATGAAATTTGCTCCTCTTCTCTGATGATGACTTCGCCGGCAATTTTATTTTTCTTATATTGCTATATCATTTTGTGCTTCTAACGTTTTTCTGCACCATTCAAGCTAGTATGTTTTGCATCAAAAAATTAAAAGTGCACCACGCTTTTTCATCTAATATTCATCTATAGGTTGTATGCCTTTTATTTTATTAAACCTCCCTGGGCCATTCGTGAGAGGGAGGTTAAGGATTTCTTTTACAATGTAAATATTCAGTCTTTTGTAATGATTTTTGCAATAGCTTTTCTTGTGGGTTTGGCAATTATGTAAAGATAATTGACAATAGCACAAACTGACGAAGTTCTTGACCATGTTTGTGTAATTATGCTCTAGGTTGCAGTTCATTTACGTGGCATTGTAAGGATTTAAACATATTTATTCATGCCTCAAATTTATGTTGCCTTTTTTATTGAAAGCAAAGACTGCTTTCTCGTGACTCTTGTTTGAAAAGTTATGTCTCAGGTTGAATTAGCTCATGGTAAAAGTGGTTAATCTTACTCGTATGATCGCCTAAGCAGCGTTAGCAATGGACGCCATGGAGGCGTTTCTAGGTGCTCTGAGTACCAAGGTTGGTACTTCTGTCTTGTTAATGAGTTCACTGTAATCCAATTTACGGCATGGAAGATGTATTGTTTCATATGGATCTTTGTGGACGTTTCTCTAATGTGTTATTGTAATCCAATTTTGTTTCAAGCACACCAACTGAGTTTCAGATCTTTATTTTATATGGGTCCTAGATTTCCATTAAATCTCTCCCTAATAATAAAGCACGGGTTAAAACTACTGAGTTAAAATTGTAGTATATTCATCCACACATTTTTATTTTTGGTGGAAAGTAAATATAGGTAGAACATTCAGCAGTACAAACACAACTAGCTGAAGTCAGTGATATAAGTTATATTATGTTATGAAAATAGAACATCTAAAACACATGTGCTTTATGTGATGGCTTAGTTCCTCCCTGGTTTTCCTTTTTAAATTCATCCTAATTTACTAAACCTTCTAGTTCTGTTATCTGGGCTAGACCTCCACATGTGTGTTTTATGTGATGGTTTAGTTCCTCTAGAGATTACCTTGAAATTTGGAATTTCAAAGTCTTCCTGCGATTACTAATTACCAAGATATCATGTGGTGACCGTTGTTGTCGCAGTGATGTGGTGTAGTCAGCATGTGTTGTGCAGTTTAAGTTTTGGATGTCATGCCTGAGCTACTTTTTCTCTCCTCCTATGATTACTAATTATCCTAAAACACCAGAGCATGAGAAAAAGGAGGTGACCTTTTGTTATGCTCTTTTTTTGGCAAATGAACTTGGTTCTCTTTCTCTCTCCACCTTTAGATCGACAAAGTAGCATCTTACACCATAATTTAGCCGCACAAAACTTAAATCTGAGTTATATTGACGGTTCTCAACATTGTGGCACCGATCGACGCCTCCCCCCTCACACACACCCGTCGTTGAGTTCTTTCTGATTGCTTTAGTCTCCGTATCCTACCCATCAAATCCCAGTTATACTGATATGGAACTCGATCTCCTTGTAGAATTTTAGTTTTGCGTTTTGTTATATTTATAATGGGGCATCGTATTATTAACTTACTTTTATTATCCATACACTGAATGCAAATGAGGTAGTTTGTGTTTTTATTCTCTGTTTTGCACAAGTGGCGTGAAACTGTTTCCATGCTTTTTGTTATCTGGAAGCAACAGCAAGGATATATCATACATGAGGGTACTTAAAGTCCAGCTATGAAACAAAATAGCTTTTGAATACCAAACTCAAGAACCTACTTTTGTAAGTTGACTTTTAGTGCTGCCACTATCGTGAACTATATGCAGCATGGAGCACTCTAATTATTCTTCTGCATTGTTCTCTATCTCTACAACTACTGTAGAGCATGCTGAAGCGATGGCATGTATGACTTCATCTCAATACTATTTGGTACATAGTATATTGGTCCAAGCCTACTTGCTATAAATGCCTGATTTTAATGGATTTTGTTCATGGATTTGATTATGAAATCTAGAGTTTGTACCCTTCTGAGCCAAGTTCAACAGAGTATATCATCCAGTACTGGCAGTTTCAATTATCATGGTGTATTAAAGTCAAAGCTAAACCCACTATGAACTACTAGAAATCTGTACATCTACTGAAAGAGTCACACACACACACACACACACATATATATATAGTTTTCAGTTGTATGTTTTTTGGAACAAGTGTTGGAATATGGGCAAACATACAAAGTAAATGATGCATTTCCTTTCGAATGGATAGACAAAAAGTGGGCGGAGGGCTTCTATGGCACATCCATGGCTACTGCTGGAAGTTGATTGTTGGTCTTCATTTCCTGAAATGCTATTTTTATAGATTAGGCACATGTATTCCTCATTTTGTGCTGTTGTGTGTGCACAGTGCACATGTGAATTCTGCCTGCATTCAATTTCATAAATTAATTGAGCATTCTAATAATTGAGACTTCTTTAACTTCTGTAGGGCGCAAACATAAGGATTGGACTCACAATGAAGCATGAAGCCAGCGATCCGCTTTAACTGGATGTCTCATGCTTTCATTTTTTTGGCTGTCCTTCTGTAAATCTGGTGTATGGTGTCTTGGTGCTTAGAACAGGCTGAAGTGTATGTATGTGACAATTAGTTAATGAAATAAAAAATGTTTGGTGCACCTGATGTATGTTGTCTTGGTGATTATGCTTTAGAACACATGACCTATATGTACGCAACAATTAGTACCATATGTTAACTACGGTTGTGGTTTCCCAACCAAAATGTTGATCAAATATTGGTCTTTTTTGAGAGATGATCAAATATTGGCTGGCAAAAGTGAACATGGTCTGGTTGTTGGTCGGCAAAACAAACCCCGTCTAACAGTCGGTCAGGAAAGGCTAACACCAAGCCCGACAAAATGTCGGTCGGGAAAGAATTACCCATCAGATGGTCAGTCGGGAAAGGCCAATGAATGCCCCAACAGACTATTGGTCGGGAAAGGCCCATGGCAGGCCCAACAGACTGTTGGTCGGGAAAAATAACCCTTAGCCATCAAGCAATCGGTGGGGAAAGACATGTCAGTCGGGAATGGGCTTTCCCGTCTGGACTTTCCCCAACAAACATGATCGGTGGGCAATAGTGTTTCCCAACCGACTGTTTGTTGGTGGAAGCTGTATTTCTGACCAACCTGGCTGTCAAGAATGTAGTGCTATGGTGTAGTGGAGCCCACGCGCCGCCCGCGTCTTCCTCCCTCGCCGCGCCGCACCAGGGAGCTCCTCGCCGCCCTTCGCCAACTCCGGCGGCCGGACCTCCTCGCCGCCCCTCGCCTCAAGTCCAGCAGCCGGGCCGCCGCACTCCTCGCCGGCCGGCGACGCCCGCGACCGCGCCGGCGACCGCGCCGCGCGACTCCGACCACCACCAACTCCACGCCCGCACCGCCTTCGGCCGACCCTTCCAACTCCGGCGAGGTCATCAAGTCCGGCCGGCGATCCTCAGCATCCGTGCGCTACAGTACCTCCCAGATCCAGATCTGAGACGGTTGACTTTCCTCCCAAAACCCTAATTATATTGCCATGTTCATCGTGCCGTAACTTTGCATCCATAGATCCGTTTCGGGCGTGTAGCATATCAAAATGTTCGTCTCAAAGAGCACATCATTTCATCTCATTGCATCATTTTCTTTTGAGTTCATCTTGATGCCCGAAATGTTGTTGGAACCGTGCTATTTGAGTTAATTGTCAGATCTGCTGCTCCAAATAGCTATTTGTCATTTTTGCCATGTTTAATGTGTGCATGATATGCCCCTGAACTCTACATGTGTTTTGTTATATGCTTTGCCATCTTTCCAGAGGTGCCATCCATGTATTTTTGTGATGTGTGTGGTGACTAGCACAATCTTGCAAAGTGGTGCATTCGTTAATGCTGATTTCAGGGACTTAGCAATTCCACTAAGTCCTTGATCTGTTTTTATCAATATGCCATATGTTCATGTTGTTTCCTAGTGATCCGTGCCTCTTCTGAGGATGATCGGTAAGGATGTTTTGTTAATCATGTAGTGCTCTATCCATCCATGTCTTTGTTTGCAATTATGGAGCACCCTAGCTTCAGTCAATCGAGCTCTACTTTTGCTATTTCGTGAATCTGGGCAGATTGTCTACTTGTTAGCGATTTTGCCGAGGATGTTGTAGTTGATCCGTGCATGCTATGTTGTTGTTCTTGCCATGTCTTGCTCTGTAGTGAGTGCGTCGAGCTCGTAAACATGCCTACTTGGTATCTGATTTGCATGCTCCAGTTTTTCTCTAAGTCTATGTTGTTGTTCTTGCCATGTCTTGCTCTGTAGTGAGCGCGTCGAGCTCGTAAACATGCCTACTTGGTATCTGATTTGCATGCTCCAGTTTTTCTCTAAGTCTGTGATCTGATTATGTTTTTGCCATGTTCACATGCTTGCAATTGTATTTTATGATCCCTTTTGGCTCAAGGTCACTAAGGGACGTTTGTTAAGCTCTTTGAGTAGCTCCATGCCATGCCTTATTTTGCCATGTTAAGTTCCTGTAGCATATAGTTTTCTTGCTCCAAAGTGTGCTACCTGATCTGAAATTCCAGACAAGTGTTAATTTCACTAAGTTTGAAATCTGTTTACCTATTGCACTTTTGTCATGCTTGTTTGAACCTATTAATGGATGAATTGGCCGTAGATCAGTGTACATCTCTTGTTAAGCTTCATGAATGGATCCCTGCCATGTATTTTGTTGCCATGTTTTAGTGTTGTAGCATGTTTAACTTGTTGCATTTACATGGCTACTTGCTGTTTATCGCAGACCGGTGCCATATTTGTTTTGCTTGCCATTTCTAAACCGTCCATCCGATTCCTGCGATCTTTATGTCGATTTCAACCGAAATCACCTCACCTTTCCAGTGGCACACTTGGATTTCCATGTTGAGGCCAGGTTCTTTCATTCCTTATCAAATCTTGCATATGCATCACATATCGCATCCCGCTTAGCATACCATGATTGCATCATATTGTTCGAGCATTTGCACGTGGTTGATTGTGTTCCTTTTGCTTGTTTGTCTTGTTTGGGTAGAGCCGGGAGACGAGTTCGCTAACGAGGAGCCCGTTGAGTTTGCTTTCGAGGATCCAGTCAACTCTGACAACTTTGCAGGCAACATGATCATACCCTCGGAATCGCTTCTATCTTTGCTTTGCTAGATGCTCGCTCTTTTGCTATGCCTATTCTATGATGCCTACCACTTGCTTATCATGCCTCCCAAATTGCCATGTCAAACCTCTAACCCACCATGTCCTAGCAAACCGTTGATTGGCTATGTTACCGCCTTGCTCAGCCCCTCTTATACCGTTGCTAGTTGCAGGTGAAGATTGGAGACCGTTCCTTGTTGGAATATTATTTTCTTGTTGGGATATCATTATATTATCTTGTTATCTTAATGCATCTATATACTTGGTAAAGGGTGGAAGGCTCGGCCTTTTGCCTAGTGTTTTGTTCCACTCTTGCCGCCCTAGTTTCCGTCATATCGGTGTTATGTTCCTGGATTTTGTGTTCCTTACGCAGTTGGGTAATAATGGGAACCCCTTGAAAAATCGCCTTGAATAAAACTTCTCCAGCAATGCCCAACCTTGGTTTTACCATTTTCCATCTAGCCTCTTTTTCCCTTGGGTTTCCGGAGCCCGAGGGTCATCTTTATTTAAACCCCCCCCCCCCCCGGGCCAGTGCTCCTCTGAGTGTTGGTCCAAACTAGAGTCCTGTGCAGCGCCCCCTCGGGGAAACTCGAGGTTTGGTTTTAGTTGTACGTAGTGTTCATCTGAGTGTGCCCTGAGAACGAGATATGTGCAGCTCCTATCGGGATTTGTCGGCACATTCGGGCGGGGTTGCTGGAGTTGTTTTAACTTGTCGAAGTGTCTTGTAGAACCGGGATACCGAGTCTGATCGGAATGTCTCGGGAGAAGGTATATCCTTCGTTGACTGTGAGAGCGTGTCATGGGCTAAGTTGGGACTCCCCTGCAGGGATTTGAACTTTCGAAAGCCATGCCCGCGGTTATGGGCAGATGGGAATTTGTTAATGTCTGGTTGTAGATAACTTGAACCTAAACTTAATTAAAATGAATCAACTGTGTGAGTTACCGTGATGGTCTCTTCTCGGCGGAGTCCGGGAAGTGAACACGGTGTTGGAGTAATGCTTGCGGCAGGTTGTTCTCTAGTTATTCGTTCGCGCCTTGCCTTCTCTTCTCGCTCTCTTTTGCGAACAGGTTAGACACCATATATGCTAGTCGCTTGCTGCAGCTCCACATATTGCTGAGTCCCTGTGGCTCACAGATTACTTCCTAACCAGATGCAGGGCCAGACGACTCCGTTCCAGATGATGCGCTTGAGCTCAAGTGGGAGTTCGACGAGGACTCACGACGTTACTATGTGTCTTTCCCTGATGATCAGTAGTGGTGCCCAGTTGGGGCGATCGGGACCGTGTCGCATGTTGGGTTGATCTTTTATTTTGGCACCGTTGTCGGGCCATGAGTGATTGGATGATGTAATGCTATTTATGTACTTTGTTTGACGTGGCGAGTGTAAGCCAACTATGTACCTTCCCCTTTTATTATCTATTTACTTGGGATGTTGTGAAGATTGCCTTACTTGTGACATTGCTTTCAATGCGGTTATGCCTCTAAGTCGTGCTTCGACACGTAGGAGATATAGCCGCATCGAGGGCGTTACACCTACATGGACAGGGTGTTATGTGTGAAAATCCTTGGACCCTTCGTATTCGTCTGACACGTGGGAGCCAGGGCGACGATGGCGCAGAAGCCGAAGGATATGACATTTAATGTAAAGCCGAACTGTTTGAAGAACTCACCTTACCAAGATCGAAGATAAAAAAGCCGAATAGTCCTTTGGTTCAGATACTTTGAAGACTGCGGAGGAGGAACCCGTGTTGCAATGCCGAAGACAATTTGCGCGCCGGACACATTGTCATTGAAGACTGGTTCAGGGGCTACTGAGGGAGTCCTGTATTAGGGGGTACTCGGGCGTCCGGGCTATGTGCACTGGTACAAAAAGGGCCTGTTGTCCCGGTTCGTAAGGGCCTTTTGTCCCGGTTCCTGAACCGGGACTAAAGGGTCAGTACTAATGCCCTGCCCCTTTAGTCCCGGTTCAATCCAGAACCGGGACTGATGGGCCCCCACGCGGCCTGTGCGCGGAGCCCAGGTAGGAGACCCTTTGGTCCCGGTTGGTGGCACCAACCGGGACCAATAGGCATCCACGCGTCAGCATTTCTGTGGCTGGGGTTTTTGTTTTTTTTGAAAGTGGGGGGGGGTTTGGGGTTTTGGGGGGTTAATTTAGGTGTTTCATATATTGTGTTAGCTAGTTATAATTAATAGACAGAAGTGTCCTCTCTTATGTCCGTGCTTGGTCGACGCTACGTACTATACATACGTATAGAGAGGACTAGACACGCTAGCTAGCTAGTAAGCAATCAAAGGAAACAGAAGATCGTCATGAACATATATGCATACAGAGAGAAGTGATATCGACCACCTCTCCTTCTCCGAGAGATTGGTCGAACAACAAGTTCTCGTATATCTATCCGACACTACCGGCTACATATATACAATAATTATCTCTTACAAATATAATCATACGGACTCATGCTCCATAGAGTATTCTCCATCTTCAGCGATCACGTGGTCAAGAAAGAATGCCGCCAATTCCTCTTGAATTGCTCGCATGAGAGCTGGTTCTAGGAGTTTATCCCGCTTCCGAAACATCTAATTTGAAGAAGGGGGTCAATACATATATATATGAATGAATGAAACTCAACACAAATGATGTTAATAAAATAAAATCGTGAATGTTGTTATTTATCATATTGTTCGTCAGTGTAGCCCCACTCACAGGTCGTGTGGCGGATGCACTCGCAAACGTAGTATCCACAGAAATCATTCCCTTTTTACTGCCACAACCACTTTACAAGAAATAGAGGTCAATCAAACTGATAAGCAAGAATGCCAATTCAATAGGAGATGCATGGGACATGCTACTATAGTACTTACTTTCGGGTGTCTAAATTGCAGCTTCTTCGGGAGTCCTGGAGCTTTTTTGGAGAATTTTTTCCAAACCCTGCCAGACAAAGAAAACAATTACTTGATATATCAGGAAATGAACGAAGTTGCCTATATGGTGGATAATGATCGATTTAACTTACTTCTCGAGCATTTGAGTCATGTCCGCATAGTCCTGGGGATCTTTTTGTTTTGAGTCTTAGACAGTTACTAGTCCCTGCTCAAGCTTAATCTCTAGGAGAATATAGTGGTAACTGCACACACATGCATAACTCATCAATTACATTACTATAACCTTGACTAATATATATAAGGGAAACCGAATACGCACAAGACAGTAACACTCACTTGAAGTTGTAAGGAAAGAGTATTATATCTTTGTTTTCATTTATTACCAACGATCGTAGCAAGTTGGCCTCGGTATGTGCGGCATGAAATCTAACATGATTTGCATCTATGAGATATGTGTTAATGAACCCAATATCACCAACTTGTCTTTTTCTCAATTCGGCGATCTTCAATCTGCATAATATAGTGAGGATGATTATAAATACATGCAATGAAAGAACTGAGCTATATAGAGAGACTTAATGACAGAAGTAGTACTACTTATAGACAGTAGCAGGTGACCGTTGTTTTATCGAGGGCCAATTGATTGAAAAACTGAAAGAACTCCTCAAATGGAACGGGCAACAGTTCAATTCCAATGAGGTCATGCTCCTTTTTAACTTTCACATACTAAGTACTCCTCCCCCCAGAGTCTTTGCAGATTTTCAAGTACCAATCATGCAATCTTCGCATCATCGTTGATAGAGATCTTTCATCTTTGACGAGAGGCTTCCTGTACTCGTATCTTTGTATCTGCACCTCCATGGGTTCATAATGTACATCGTTGGGCAGGTAATCGGCAAGATTGCTATAACCGGGCACCATCCTCGGATCATTAGCGACGTTGTCGCTAGGCACCTTGAGCGGGGGGCACGATTGCTTCGCTTGTTCGCCGAGCTGGGCAATTTGTTTCCCAGCTCGTCGTTCTTTCAGCCTTTGATCACTGACAGTACTTCCTGACCGCTCCGCTTTGGCAAATTCCTTTCCAATGCGGCATAGTTTCCTTTCGGTGGAGATTTGGGTGGTTTTGTCAGGGCAGCCAGAGTGCGCTTCACTTTCACCGGATCTACCTTCTCCTCCGGAGGTGGATGTCTCTTTGCTTTCAACCCTTAAAACCAGTCATCCACTTCGGTTTGTGCGATCTCGGCGTTCTCTCATATGGTAACTTCTCTGGAGTCTTCAGAGAAGGACCGAATCTGTATGTCCTCCCGCCTCTGGCTGTACTGCTAGACGCCGGCCGAGTAGACGGAGCGGTTGTCTTCTTTACTTTCTTACGAGGCGGTGGAGAAGGACTACAACGCGCCGGAGCAGCCGGAGCGGCAGCATGTCTCTTCCGCCCTTGCTGACGAGGCGGAGAAGGACGAGGCTGGCTGCTCGGGCGCGTCGGCGCAGGCGGAGAAGGAGGCGGAGTGCTGCCATGCGCTGGAGAAGGAGCCGGTCGAGTGCCCTGATCGTCACTCGCCGGAGGAGGAGGCGGTGGAGGAGGCAGAGTGCCCTGACTCGCCGGAGGAGGAGGCGGTGGAGGAGGCGGAGTGCCCTGATCGTCACTCGCCGGAGGAGGAGGCGGAGGCGTCCAGTTCGGAAGGTTGATGAGCTCCTTCCGCCATAGGCATGGAATCTTTAGAGCAGACCCCAGCCTAGTCTCCCCTTCACCGGTAGGGTGGTCAAGCTGGAGGTCCTCAAATCCCTCCATTATTTCATCCACCATCACCCTAGCATATCCTTCTGGAATCGGCCGGTAGTGAAAAGTTATGTTGGGTTCAGTAGGATAAACAAAGCCAACAGCCGCCTTGACCTTCAAATTCATCCATTGCATCATAAGGTGGCAATTTTGAGACTCCGTGATAGCATCCACGGGATAGCTGGCAGGAGACGTCAAGGCATGCTCCGGCTGAAGCAGCTCGGTGGAAGCCACGCTGCTTCTCTCCTGAGATGGCGGGGTAGCTTCGGGGGAAGCTTCGGTAGTACGTTTGCTGCGATTTGCTTCTTGTTCCTCTATCGCTTGCACCCTTGCTTGCAGCGCCTGCATTTGAGTCTGCTGCACTTTTTTCCTCCTCTCATGGGATTTGTAACCGCCTGCGTCCGGAAACCCAACCTTCCACGGAATGGAGCCTGGCGTGCCTCGTGTCCGTCCAGGGTGCTCAGGATTCCCGAGGGCCATTGTGAGCTCGTCGTTCTCTCTGTCTGGAAAGAACGTCCCTTGCTGCGCTGCTTCAATATACTGCTGAAGCTTCCTGACTGGTATGTCCATTTGATCGTTCATCCAAATGCACTTCCCTGTTACAGGGTCCAAGGTCCCGCCAGCCCCGAAGAACCAAGTTCGGCAATGGTCTGGCCAGTTAATTTTCTCTGGTTCGATCCCTTTATCAACCAGATCATTCTCAGTCTTGGCCCATTTAGGCCAGTCTACGAGGTAGCCACCTGACCCCGTGCGATGGTGATGCTTCTTCTTCGCAACATTTTGCTTGTTTGTCGCCAACATCTTCTTACTCTTTTCCGATGTCTTGTGACAAATGCGGGCCAGTGATCTCTGATCTTCTCATATCTTCCCTTGAATTCTGGTGTCTCATTATTTTTGACAAACTTATTCATCTCTTTCTTCCATCTCCTGAATAGTTCTGCCATCCTCTTAAGAGCAAAAGACTTGATTAATTGCTCTTTAACTGGCTTCTCTGGATTATCCTCTGGCGGTAGGGTGAAATTTGACTTCAGCTCAGTCCAAAGATCATTTTTCTGCATATCATTGACATAAGACACCTCAGGGTCTTCTGTAGCCGGCTTAAACCATTGCTGGATGCTGATCGGGATCTTGTCCCTAACCAAAACCCCGCACTGAGAAAAAAATGCGCTCTTTGTCCGGAGGGGTTCAATCGGTTGGCCGTCTCTTTACCGAAGTTGTGCTCGATCCGAGCTCAACTTTTTCTTCCGAGCTCAACTTTTTCTTCGGGCCTCGTCTCTTTACCGAAGTTGTGCTCGATCCGGACGGCTAAAAAAAGAACAAAGACTTAATTAATATGTGTACATACCAAAACAATGAATGCATCAATTAGCTAGTCAGCAGAAGCTTAACTAATATATATACCTGGCCGGACTCGGTTCGGTCACCGGAGACATCATCACGGGCTCCTTCTTGCACCGGCATTGGGTCATCGGAGCCGTCCTCACGGTCTCCTTCTTGCACCGCCATTAGGTCACCGGAGCCATCATAATCACAGCCAGCTGCTTCCAGACCATCGGTGTCATTGAGAAACAACGAGCAGATGGCATCACTTCCTCGTGCGATTACGTCCCCCAAAAACTCTTCTTGTACTTCGTCTCGGGCGGTGTCCATAGTTTCTACAAATACTGACAACATGGCAATTATTGTTCAAACATGACAGAGGGATATATTAGTGGTAAAAACATAGAACTAATATTAATTAGTGGCCTCGACGCTGCTTCTCTAGGGTTTGGGGTGGCCTCGACGCTGCTTCTCTAGGGTTTGGGGTGGCCTCGACAACGCTTCAAGGATAAAAAAAGAAGAGGAAGAAGAAGAAAAAAAGAGGAGAACAAAGAATAGAGGAGGAACTTCTCTATTCTTTCTTCTCCTCTTTTTTTCTTCTTCTTCCTCTTTTTTTTATCGGGAACGAGGGTCGTCGAGGGTCACCGAGCGGTAGAGGAAACCCTAAATAGCAAGTATCGTGGGTGTGAGATACATCTGGCCGTCGGTGTCGGACACTACATCCACGTCCCACAAGTGACGTGGGCATCGAAGCCCGCGCCACTTGTGGGACGTGGATGTAGTGTCCGACACCGACGGCCAAATGTATCTCACACCGACGATACTTTCTATTTAGGGTTTCCTCTACCGCTCGGCGACCCTGACCCTCAACGACCCTCGTTTCCGATAAAATAAAGAGGAAGAAGAAGAAGAAAAAAGAGAAGAAGAGGAAGAAGAAGATAAAAGAAGAGAAGAAGAGAAAAAATATCTTCTTTTTTCTTCTTCTTCCTCTTTATTTTATCGGAAACGAGGGTCGTCGAGGGTCAGGGTCGCTGAACGGTAGAGGAAACCCTAAATAGCAAGTATCGTGGGTGTGAGATACATGTGGCCGTCGGTGTCGGACACTACATCCACGTCCCATAAGTGACGAGGGCGTCGAAGCCCGCGCCACTTGTGGGACGTGGATGTAGTGTCGGACACCGACGGTACATGTATCTCACACCGACGATACTTTCTATTTAGGGTTTCTCCTCTACCGCTCGGCGATCCTCTTTTTTTCTCTTCTTCTCTTTTTTTCTTCTTCTTCCTCTTTATTTTATCATAAACGAGGGTGGTCGAGGGTCAGTGTCGCCGAACGGTAGAGGAAACCCTAAATAGCAAGTATCGTGGGTGTGAGATACATGTGGCCGTCGGTGTCGGACACTACATCCACGTCCCACAAGTGACGTGGGCGTCGAAGCCCGCGCCACTTGTGGGACGTGGATGTAGTGTCCGACACCGACGGTACATGTATCTCACACCAACGATACTTTCTATTTAGGGTCTCTCCTCTACCGCTCGGCGACCCTCGACGACCCTCGTTCCCGATAGAAAAAGAGGAAGAAGAAGAAAAAAAGAGGAGAAGACAGAATAGAGGAGATCTTCTCCTCTATTCTTTCTTCTCCTCTTTTTTTTCTTATTCCTCTTCTTTTTTATCCTCTTCTTCCTCTCATGTTCGACGACCCTCGACCCCTCGGCGACCCTAGACCCCTCGAACCCTCGACGACCCTGGAACCCTCGACCCCTAAATGACCCTGGAACCCTCGACCCTCGATCCCTAGACCATATAGAACCCTCGAACCCTCGACCATGAAACCCTCGACCCTTGACCCCTTAACGACCCTCGACCCTCTACCCTAGTTCCTGACCCTCGACCCCTCGGCGATCCTCGACACCCTCCTTCCCGAAAAAAATTAAGAAGAACAAGAAGAAGAAGAAAAAAGAGGATAAGAAGAAAGGAATAGCTAGAGGAGAAGATCGAAGAAAAAAAGAAGAAAAAAGAGAGGAGAAGAAGAAAGGAATATTCTGTTTTCTCTTCCTCTCCACTATTCCTTTCTTCTTCTCCTCTTCTTTTCCTTCTTTTTTTCTTCTTCTTATTTATTTCTCCTCTTCTTTTCCTCTCCTCTTCTTCTTTCTTTCCTCTTTTTATTTTCTTCTTTCCTATCCTTCTTTTTCTAAAATTGTAACTTTTGCATATATAAAACTTTTCTAAAATTGTAACTTTCTATATATGAACAAAAAACTTTCTATGAACAAAAAAACATTTTTAACATATATATTTAGCAAATTCTAGCCACATAAATCACATACACATATACATTATAGCCACATACTCATATACATCACATACGAACAAAAAAATAAAATAATAAAAATAAAAAAACATATTGCAACATACGAACAAAAACATATAGCCACATACATACACATACATTATATATATTTGAAAAAAATTTAAACTAATAAAAAAAGTGGTGGCGCCGGCGGGGCGGAGGGGCATGTTGGCAGCGGTGGCGCCGGCAGGGCAGGGCGGGGCAGGGGCGCGGGAGCGAGGCAAGGCAGGGGCGCGAGGCAGGTGCTCATAGAGGGGTGGCGGAGCACGGCGGGTGGCGTCGGGGCGCGGGGACGACGGTGAGGTGGCGTTCGAGGGCGGCGGCGACGGCAAAGTTGAGCAGCCTGATGGCGTCGGAGGCCGCGACGACGGTGAGGTGGACCAGCCTGATGGTGTCGGAGGCGGCGACGGCGACGAGGAGGAGCAGCCTGATGGCTCGGCAGCGACGTCGACGAGGCAGAGCAGCAGGCGTCGGGCGGAGAAGAAGGGGATGGATTTTGGAGAAACTGCTAAGTGCTGCTTATATAGCAAAGCCTTTAGTCCCGGTTCGTGGCCCAAACCGGGACTAATGCCCCTCTTTAGTCCCGGTTGGTGCCACCAACCGGGACCAAAGGCCAATTTTCAGCAGCCCAAAGGGCGGGAAGCGGTGGCCTTTGGTCCCGGTTGGTGGCACCAACCGGGACTAAAGAGGGGCATATGTCATGGTTCGTGGCACCAACCGTGACCAATGCCCCCTTTAGTCCCGGTTGGTGCCACCAACCGGGACCAAAGGCCTTGTGCTGCCCCGCGCCCAAATGTTTAGTCCCACCTCGCTAGTTGAGAGGGAGCCGCACCTGTTTATAAGGTGCAGTGCGCCTTCCCTCTCGAGCTCCTCTCTAAAGCAGGCTTTCGGGCCAAACCGTGCAATGTGTGCCTGTGGGCCTACTGGGCCTCCCGCGGGCCTAAATCCTGGCCCATGGTAGGCTTTCTAGTCGTATTCAGGCCGTGGGTGCCCAGTAGGTGGCACTTTTTTTGTTTTTTTTTGTTTCTACTTACAACAAAATACTTATTGTTGCTATATTTATTTTTTTTCCAGTTTTTTTGTTTTGTTTTCTGCATTATTTATTTTCTTTTTTTTTTGCTTTATTTTCTAATTCCTTTTGCTTTTAGTTTTAGAAAAATTATAAACTTTCTCTTAGTGCCATTAGTTTTCAAATTTGAAAACACTTTTTTAGTTTTTTTTGGTTTTCTTTGTTGCTTTATTTATTTTATTTTGTGATTAACTTTACTATAAAAATAGTTTTTTTCCTTTTTATTTGATTTGTTTTTTTCATTATTTATTTTCTTTTGTTTTTTGCTTTAATTTTTAATTCTGTTTGCTTTTAGGTTAGCAAAATTATAAACTTTCTGTTAGTGCCATTAGGTTTAGAAAAATTATAAACTTTCTGTTAGTGCCATTAGTTTTCAAATTTGAATAGTTAAAATTTGAATTCTTTGAAAATTGTTTTAATCAAAAGTTTGTGATTAACTTACAAAAAATGAGAATAGATGCGCTTATAGAGAAAATTCAGCCTAAATTCCTAGTAAATTTCTATGAATTTCAGAGAAATTCACTATGAATTTAGGTTAAACTTTTCTCTATTAGGGCATCTATTTTCACCTTGAGAGGAGCTCAACAAGGCAGAGAGGGAAGGGCTTATAAACTGGTGTGAGCACCCTTCGATTGGCGAGGTGGGACTAAACTCTGCCCGCAACGAGGACCAACCCTTTAGTCCCGTTTTGTGGCACAAACCGGGACTAATGGTCATGGGCCAGCGGCAAGGAGCAAAATTATAAACTTTCTGTTAGTGCCATTAGTTTTAGAAAGTTGAATGTTGAAAGTTGGCATGGGCCAGGGACTAATGGTCATGGTATTACGAGGGCCGAACCATAATACATGAAAGCATTCCAAATGAACTCTGAAAAAGTTGAAAGTTGGCATGGTATCATAATTTCACCCACATAGCATGTGCATGTACAAAACGGACAATGGTAGCATGTTCGTGTGTTACAAAGTTGGCATGGTATCATCATAATAGTTGCGGGAGAAAGTCTTCACTTTTTCTTCGCTTGTGTCATTTGCTTATTGCGCCGTAACCATGGATAATCTTCATTGTTTATCAGGATGCTTTGGTCAGCCTTGACATTGAAGGGAGGAATTTCATGAAACATTTCATAATCTTCAGACATGTCTGTCTTGCCGTCCACTCCCAGGATGTCCCTTTTTCCTGAAAGAACTATGCGGCGCTTTGGCTCATCGTATGATGTATTCGCTTCCGTATATTTTATTTTTCTCGGTTTGGTAGACATGTCCTTCACATAGATAACATGTGCCACATCATTGGCAAGGACGAACGGTTCGTCAGTGTACCCAAGATTTTTCAGATCCATTGTTGTCATTCCGTACTGTGGGTCTACCTATACCCCGCCGCCTAACAGATTGACCCATTTGCACTTAAACAAAGGGACCTTAAAATCAGGTCCGTAGTCAAGTTCCCATATGTCCAATATGTAACCATAATATGTGTCCTTTCCGCTCTCGGTTGCTGCATCAAACCGGACACCGCTGTTTTCTGTTGGTGCTCTTCTGATCTTGGGAGATCGTGTAAAATGTATTCCCATTTATCTCATATCCTTTGTAAGTCAATACAGTCAAAGATGGTCCCCTGGACAACAAGTACAACTCATCACAAACAGTGTTGTCACCTCTAAGACGTATTTCCAACCAACTGCTGAAAGTCCTGATGTGTTCACATGTAATCCAGTCGTCGCACTGCTCCGGGTGTTTGGAGCGCAGATTGTTCTTGTGTTCATCGACATACGGGGTCACCAAGGTAGAGTTCTGTAGAACTATGTAGTGTGCTTGAGACCAAGAATATCCGTCCCTGCATATTATTGAGTCTCTTCCAAGAGTGCCTTTTCCAGTCAGTCTCCCCTCATACCGCGATTTAGGGAGACCTATCTTCTTAAGGCCAGGAATGAAGTCAACACAAAACCCGATAACATCCTCTGTTTGATGGCCCATGGAGACCTATCTTCCTTCTGGCCTAGCGCGGTTACGGACATATTTCTTCTGGCCTAGCGCGGTTACGGACATATTTCTTTAGGATTCCATGAACCTCTCAAAGGGGAACATATTGTGTAGAAATATGGGCCCCAGGATGACAATCTCGTCGACTAGATGAACTAGGACGTGCGTCATGATATTGAAGAAGGATGGTGGGAACACCAGCTCGAGACTGACAAGACATTGCGCCACATCAATCCTTAGCCTTGGTACGATTTCTGGATCGATCACCTTCTGAGAGATTGCATTGAGGAATGCACATAGCTTCACAATGGCTAATCGGACGTTTTCCGGTAGAAGCCCCCTCAATGCAACCGGAAGCAGTTGCGTCATAATCACGTGGCAGTCATGAGACTTTAGGTTCTCAAACTTTTTCTCTGGCATATTTATTATTCCCTTTATATTCGACGAGAAGCCAGTCGTGACCTTCATACTGAGCAGGCATTCAAAGAAGATTTCTTTCTCTTCTTTCATAAGAGCGTAGTTGGCAGGACCTTTATACTACTTCGGAGGCTTGCCGTCTTTTTCGTGCAAAAGTTGCAGGTCCTCCCGTGCCTCAGGTGTATCTTTTGTCTTCCCATACACACCCAAGAAGCCTAGCAGGTTCACACAAAGGTTCTTCGTCACGTGCATCACGTCAATTGAGGAGCGGACCTCTAGGTCTTTCCAGTAGGGTAGGTCCCAAAATATAGATTTCTTCTTCCACATGGGTGCGTGTCCCTCAGCGTCATTCGGAACAGCTAGTCCACCGGGACCCTTTCCAAAGATTACGTAGTGTAAATCATTGACCATAACAAGTACGTGATCACCGGTACGCATGGCGGGCTTCTTCCGGTGATCTGCCTCGCCTTTGAAATGCTTGCCTTTCTTTCGACATTGATGGTTGGTCGGAAGAAATCGACGATGGCCCAGGTACACATTCTTCCTGCATTTGTCCAGGTATATACTTTCAGTGTCATCTAAATAGTGCATGCATGCGTGGTATCCTTTGTTGGTCTGTCCTGAAAGGTTACTGAGAGCGGGCCAATCGTTGATGGTCACGAACAGCAACGCCTTAAGGTTAAATTCCTCCTGTCTGTGCTCATCCCACGTACGTACACCGTTTTCATTCCACAGCTGTAAAAGTTCTTCAACTAATGGCCTTAGGTACACATCAATTTCATTGTCGGGTTGCTTAGGGCCTTTGATGAGAACTGGCATCATAATGAACTTCCGCTTCATGCACATCCAAGGAGGAAGGTTATACATAGATAGAGTCATGGGCCAGGTGCTGTGATTGCTGCTCTGCTCCCCGAAAGGATTAGTGCCATCCGCTCTTAAAGCAAACCATACATTCCTTGGGTCCTTTGCAAACTCATCCCAGTACTTTCTCTCGATTTTTCTCCACTGCGACCCATCAACGGGTGCTCTCAACTTCCCATCTTTCTTTCGGTTCTCACTGTGCCATCGCATCAACTTGGCATGCTCTTCGTTTCTGAACAGACATTTCAACCATGGTATTATAGGAGCATACCACATCACCTTCGCAGGAACCCTCTTCCTGGGGGGCTCGCAGTCAACATCACTAGGGTCATCTCGTCTGATCTTATACCGCAATGCACTGCATACCGGGCATGCGTTCAGATCCTTGTATGCACCGCGGTAGAGGATGCAGTCATTAGGGCATGCATGTCTCTTCTCCACCTCCAATCCTAGAGGGCATACGACCTTCTTTGTTGCGTATGTACTGTCGGGCAATTCGTTATCCTTTGGAAGCTTCTTCTTCAATATTTTCAGTAGCTTCTCAAATCCTTTGTCAGCCACAGCATTCTCTGCCTTCCACTGCAGCAATTCCAGTACGGTACCGAGCTTTGTGTTGCCATCTTCGCAATTGGGGTATAACCCTTTTTTGTGATCCTCTAACATGCGATCGAACTTCAGCTTCTCCTTTTGACTTTCGCATTGCGTGCTTGCATCGACAATGACCTGGCGAAGATCATCATCATCGGGCACATCATCTGGTTCCTCTTGATCTTCAGCAGCTTCACCCGTTGCAACATCATTGGGCACATCGTCTGGTTCCTCTTGATCTTCACCAGCTCCCCCCGTTGGAGCATCACCGTATTCAGGGGGCACATAGTTGTCATCGTACTCTTCTTCTTCGCCGTCTTCCATCATAACCCCTATTTCTCCGTGCCTCATCCAAACATTATAGTGTGGCATGAAACCCTTGTAAAGCAGGTGGGAGTGAAGGATTTTCCGGTTAGAGTAAGACCTCGTATTCCCACATTCAGTGCATGGACAACACATAAAACCATTCTGCTTGTTTGCCTCAGCCGCATCGAGAAACTCATGCACGCCCTTAATGTACTCGCAGGTGTGTCTGTCACCGTACATCCATTGCCGGTTCATCTGCGTGCATTATATAAAATTAAGTGTCCAAATTAATAGAAGTTCATCATCACATTAAAACCAAAGTGCATACGTAGTTCTCATCTAACAACATATAGCTCTCCAGAGCATCTAATTAATTAAACCATACATTGAAACTATGTAAAACATTTCAATGCGAAAACAAATGCGATCATAATCGCAACCAAGGTAATAATTGATCCAACGACATAATGATACCAAGCCTTGGTATGAATGGCATATTTTCTAATCTTTCTCATCTTTAAGCGCATTGCATCCATCTTGATCTTGTGATCATCGACGACATCCGCAACATGCAACTCCAATATCATCTTCTCCTCCTCAATTTTTTTATTTTTTCCTTCAACAAATTGTTTTCTTCTTCAACTAAATTTAACCTCTCGACAATAGGGTCGGTTGGCATTTCCGATTCACATACATCCTACATAAATAAAATCTATGTCACGTTGGTCGGCATAATTTTCATAAACAATAAATGAACCAATAGTTATAAAGATAATATATATACCACATCCGAATCATAGACAGGACGAGGGCCGACGGGGGCGGATACCAAAACCATCGCACTATATAAGATGCAATAATAAAAGTAAGAAAATAATACAAGTATCTATGTAAACATACAAGTAAGAATATTTTTCCTTTCAGAAAGAAGATAAGAACAAGAGGCTCACCACCGTGGTGCCGGTGATGAGCTCGGCGCGGGTGATCGACGGCGGTGAAGACGGGGACGGGGCGTGACGGACCGCTAAACCTAGACAAATATTATGGAAAATGGAGCTTGGAGGTCGAGCTTGGAGAGGAGAAAGCTTAAGTAGTATGGCTCGGGCATTCCATCGAACACCTTGTGTGCATAGGAGGTGAGCTAGAGCACCACCAAGCCCTTTCCCCCTCGGCCAGAGAAAAACAGAGCACTGGGGTGCTCTGCTCGTGAGCGAGGGGTATATTTTTCCTTTCATAAAGAAGACAAGAACAAGAGGCTCACCACGGTGGTGCCGGCGATGAGCTCGGCGCGGGTGATCGACGGCGATGAAGACGGGGACGGGGCGTGAGGGACCGCTAAACCTAGACAAATATTATGGAAAATGGAGCTTGGAGGTTGAGCTTGGAGAGGAGAAAGCTTAAGTAGTGTGGCTCGGGCATTCCATCGAACACCTTGTGCGCATAGGAGGTGAGCTAGAGCACCACCAAGCCCTCTCCCCCTCGGCCAGAGAAAAACAGAACATTGGGTGCTCTGCTCGCGAGCGAGGGGTATATATAGGCACCTCATTGGTCCCGGTTGGTGACATGAGCCAGGACTAAAGGGGAGCCTTTGGTCCCGGTTCAAGCCACCAACCGGGACCAATGGTGGTGGCCAGGAGCGAGGCCCATTGGTCCCGGTTCATCACACCAACCGGGACCAAAAGGTCCAGATGAACCGGGACCAATGGCCCACGTGGCCCGGCCGGCCCCCTGGGCTCACGAACCGGGACCAATGCCCACATTGGCCCCGGTTCTGGACTGAGCCGGGACTAATGGGCTGACCCGGCCTGGACCAAAGCCCTGTTTTCTACTAGTGGTGACATAGGCCTGACTCATGGGCCTTGAAGATACAAGATGGAAGGCTTTCCCCCGTGTCCGGATGGAACTCTCCTTGGTGTGGAAGGCAAGATAGGCGCTCGGATATGTAGATTCCTTCCTCTCTAAACCGACTTTGTACCACCCTAGCCCCTCCGGTGTGTATATAAACTGGAGGGTTTAGTCCATAGGGCCAATCATAATCATACAGGCTAGACATCTAGGGTTTAGCCATTACGATCTCGTGGTAGATCAACTCTTGTAACCCCTATACTCATCAAAGTCAATCAAGCAGGACGTAGGGTTTTACCCCCATCAAGAGGACCGGAACCTGGGTAAACATCGTGTCCCCTACCTCATGTTACCCTCGATCCTTAGATGCACAATTTGGGACCCTCTACCCGAGTTGTCCCAGTTTTGACACCGACAGTGGTCTTGCCTGATGTCGATGATGAAACCCGTGCCTGTGGCCATCGTGACATACTTTTTATGTTCCTACTTCTTAGTTTCTTTAGATGACGATGATGATGTTCCATGTCTTGCAATACTTATGTTCATGAAGTTTCGACGATGATGATGTTGATGATCTATAGAAGATGAACTTGCGTACCTTTAGATGATGATGATGATCTTCAATATCTTTAGATGATGAACTTGATGATGATCTTGAGTATCAGATGATGATCTGTCATATTTCTGTGTATATATGCATATTGTCATATTTTGTGTCTTTGAATGCTGTCAAATTGAATGAAAAGAGAGAAAACGGAGCAAATAAAAATACAGAACAGATCTATAGCCATACCCAAGAGAAACCAGGACCTGCCACATGGTGAAGGTATGCCGACGGCCAGACCGTCGGCATACCCTGCTGCCAGGAGCGCCCAGCGGCTGCCGCGTGCCACTGGTATGCTGACGGCCTCGCCGTCGGCATACCAGTGCCACGCAGCAGCCCATCGTTGGCCAGCGTGTTTGACGGCGCCGCCTGTTGCCGTCTGGTGAAAATTTACGTCGACGGTGTTTCTATGCTGACGGACGTACGGAGGCCGTCGACATATATGCCTATGCCGACGGTCTGATACAAGTACGCCGACGTTATCTACGCCGACGGTGACCGTCGACATAGACCTATACCGACGGCAATGGGCCTACACCGACGGCCGACGGCCGTCGACATAGGGTGTTAGTCCGGTAGTGGTCCTTTGGTGCCTACTCCATGGCCCATTCACCTCCGCACCGGTGGAAGAGGTGGTTGAGCTCTCCCGATCAGAATTGGACCCGAGGATCTAGAGGCAATCCATGGACTTTTTCTTGTTGTTAATGCATGCTTGCTCGCATACATGCATGCATGCATTTTCTGTACTTGTGTGTGGGACATGAGGATTGAAGTTAGGTTTCTGTACGTGCGCTTAGCAGCTGAGCTGCCCAAGCAGACTAAAAAAATTGACATCAATCTTGCGGATCTCACCTAGCAAAGTTCTCGGCCAGAGTCCTCTCCAACTGTGCACCTAGACGCTCTCTTCTCATGGTTGTACTAATTAATCCATCCTCTTCTCAGTCGCTAATTGTTGTTCTGTGCTTGCGTCAATTGCTCCATCCTCTTCTCTCTGTGCTTTGCTGTAGTAATTAGTTATCAGGTCCTCCGCCGTATCTCAAGTTCCACAGCTTTTTTTGCATGGCAGATGTAGATCACATGTCCGCGTCAGCTTTCATCTGCAGGTTGATGCTGCCGTATCATCAGCCACTATGGCAGCCACCAAGTCCCCCACATGAACGCCCGTGTTCAGCTCCGTCCGGCCAGGTGCAACCAACAGCCGTCATGTGGGTCACTGGAACCACCAAATTTGGCTCCGTCCGGCCAGACATAAATATCCGCCACTATCAGGAACAATTCCGGACTTTCCCCTAGCATCACATGAATGAAAAAAGATGACTCAATTATACCAAACAAAGGCTTTACTAGCATGGATTAAAAACGTTGAAGTTCCTATGGTATTTCCGTGCTTTACAAGTCGTATGAAGTTTCCCAGGCATGGCCGTTTGATTGGTTTTTGATCGGTCAAGCATCATCCCAGGTATTTCCGTGCTTTACAATTCGATGAGGGTGCAGATGATGCATCTATTGTTTCACAATCTGCAGAGGAGTCATTTAGGGTTAATTATTTTCTGCAAGTGGTCGATCAAGCTATAGTTTCACATACCAGGAGGTTTGAGCAATATCAGGGGTATGAAAAAACTTTTGGTTTCTTATTCACTTCAGATAGGCTGCGATCTATGGATGATAAGAGTTTGTTGGCTGCTTGTGTTAATCTTGAGGATGCACTTAAGAGTGGAGAACACAAAGACATTGATGGAGCTGAATTGTTTTACGAGTTAATTTTCATCCAGGATTTAGTTAAGAAATTTATGGGCCCCGTTGATATTCTTGAGATTCTGATGAAGCGCCCCTTCTATCCTAATGCTATTATTGCGTACAGGATTTTGTTAACCATTCCTGTAACCGTTGCAACTGCGGAAAGGAGCTTCTCTAATCTCAAGTTGTTGAAATCATATTTGCGTTCAACTATGACACAAGAAAGACTCAATGGTTTGGCGACAATAGCGCTGGAAAATGATGTCTTGGAGAAGATTAATTATGAAGATGTAATTGTAGATTTCATTTCCAGGAACACAAGACGGATGGCACTTTTCAATAGAGAATGAGGTCAGTTTATTGGTTTTAGTATTTCGCATTGATACTTCAGAATATTCTAAGCATTGTATGAAATAATATAAATTTTAATTACATAATTAGGTGATTATGCTTGCGTAATTGTATATTTTTTAAAAATTAGGGCTCCATTTTTCTTTTCGCACCGGACCCCCGAATTCCTGGAGGCGGCCCTGTATATTGGAAGGAGAAGAAATAGTTGATGGCACGAAAGAAAATCGATGGCCACACAACGGGATGACGGAGTATCTCATCTCTTTTTTCCCGCAGCTAGATTGGAAGGAGATGGAACAATTGATGTGTGGCAAAAAAAGGATGATCGTGTCCGACGGTGCAGGACGATATCATTTCTTTTTTTAAACCTAGGATCTGATCTTTTTCTCATCAATCTCAAAAGGGAAAGGCAATAGGGGAGGGGAGACCACGTTATCTATCATAATGGGATGGTGGGTAATTTTTTCACTTAAATCTTTATCTTTATCTTTACCTAATAATAATAGGGGAGGGGAGACGACGTTTGGACTCTACTGCAATTGCCATATGTTGCCGGGCTGCACGTACACTGTTTGGTTGTGAGTTCTCCTTTATATGTGTGGCGTGCCTGAAGCAAAATACTAGACAGAAAAGTGATCCGTTTTCGGCGGCGGTACTCATGTCCCATGTCGTGGCGGCAGCGGTGGCGTCGTTGTCGTTGGTGATGTTGCTATACACGCGGTGTGTCATCGCGGGTCCGGAGGATGTTCCGCGTGGTGGGGTTCCGGCGGCGTCGCCGTCGTTGGGGGCGCTGCTACGTGGCGTTTCATCGTGGATCCACGGGGTGTTCAACGCTGGCGTGGTTCCCGCCGTCCCCCTTCGCGCTGCTCAACGGCAAGTTGTCCCAGACCATGTTCACGTCCCCTGGCATTCACCTTCCTGCTTCTTGCCAAGGCCTGCGTCACCGGTGTGCTCCGTGCATACCCACACGAGCGGCGACGGGCATGTATGTTGCTCCCGCCCAGCGTCGACATCGCACGCGTACCTGGCGCTCGTCGCCACGCTCCTCTTGGGCTCCTACGTCATGTTCTCCGCCAACGTCGCCTTCTGGCTGCTCTTCCTGGCCTTCGGCGCTGCCGACCTTGGCTTCACCTCCCGCGTGTCCACACCAGAGCTCTCGGCGTCGCCACGGTCGTCTGCAACCTCGCCGTCGTGGTGGCGTCCATGGAGGAGCGATGCACCGGGCACGCCGCGGTGCTGAGAGCGTATGTCCTCATCAGGGGTCACATGCCCACCATGCTGGCACTGGCACTGCCTACCAACCTGGGCATGGCGGGGGCGGATGCGCTATTTCACCTCCGGGTGGTGTCGCACCGGATGGCCGGGAGGATAGCGAGGCCTTCTCGATCAGGCTACATCCACATGCCCTGCGTCGTCCTTGAGATCATCGTCAGGTGCTTATTCTACAGGAGCTGCAAAGAGGAGTGAAACAGATGAGCTGAGAGGGCTAGAGCCCAAGCAGAAGGTTGGAGATCACCTATCTATCATTTAAAAACT
Source organism: Triticum aestivum (assembly GCF_018294505.1). Taxonomy (NCBI): domain Eukaryota; kingdom Viridiplantae; phylum Streptophyta; class Magnoliopsida; order Poales; family Poaceae; genus Triticum; species Triticum aestivum. Next base: position 702,921,111 of record NC_057812.1, on the reverse strand, counting down.
ACCTATCGATCTGTTGGTTAGAAAATTTCCTTTGGTAACTCCGGATCCATGTTCGTGTTTCGCAACACGACGTAGCCCCTCCTTCTCCCATGAGTATAAAAAAACTCGAGCTCGTACCACTATTGTTTTACCCAGCAAAACCCAGAAGCCGTAACGGCAACTTCTGGAGGCGGTTGTTGCACTTCTGGAGGTCGAGCAGGGAGTTATAGCCCTTCTTCTGGTGGACCAGATGAGACATCCCCATCTTAATAGTGGATAGTGTAACAAGACGACGGACGCTTGCCTGCCGCGCCCGCACTCCAACACTAGATGCACGGGTTCGCGGCGCACCTTTCTTACGTGGGTTGCCGAGACATCAAGTAAGCCACCATGCACTTCTTCCACAATGCTATTCATTATTGTGGTTTCAATGGCATTGGGCAATTTAGATATTTGGTGCCAAAGCTTGAACAATATTGGTTTTTTCCTATGACATGTCACGAGCCCTCCTACCTGTTGCTGCTCTAGATCGAGTTCGTATGCTCTTCTGAAGCCTACCGTCATGGATATTTAGTTCCTTTGTGATTTTGAGTCAGACCGGGCATGGCAAGTTGGCAACACTACTGCAAGATCATAGTAACTACAAGAGAAAAAAATCATGTGTGCAAGGTGAGTCCGCACTTCATTCAAACTCCTTGCTTTTTCTCTTGCTATATCTCTGTCCTATATTTTCTTCTCACATTTTATAATATAAAATAGATGGTATGAATTTGGCTAATGTGGACTGGTCGACAGATAACAGATCTATTTGGGCATGGATCCTGGGATTCACTTGTTGAGTACAAGGTGCACGTGCTATCTTATAACTCTCTGGTAGTGTGTTGCGGCTGGGGAAGAGACAAGGAGAGAAGAGAACAATTCAACAGGGGAAGAATAGAGCAAGGAGCAGCAAAAACAATGTTCATTGATTCTGTGTTATTGCAACGGATGAACAAATAATGAAGAAAGATGAACGAGGGAAGATAAACCGGAAAATGGAAGAGTGGGTGCTTTCTTGGCAAGCATTGTCATACTCATCATCCACACTTCAAGGGTAACCTTCTATTTAGTCTCAAACTATCAAGAGCCATACTTACTATTAGGCTAAATGGTTGTGTGATATTTTTTTCTCCTCCGTTGCAACGCACGGGCATGTTTGCTAGTCAAGTCTAATGATGATCACATCATGGGGTGAACGAGGATCTCATCATCATAATGGCATGCTGGATAATTTTGTCACTTAAGTCAAATCTAATGGCTGTATAATTTTAGTCACTTAAATCAAATCTAATGGCTGTGTAATTTTAGTCTATTAAATTAACGGTCGAATATTTCTAATTTTTGTGGGATTTTTCTAGAATATTTCTCTTTTTTTGGTTATCCCATCAAGCACCTTTTTTATATAAATAGATTTAATGTATGAATTCGCCCTAAGGTGTGTCTGATAAATTGGTCCTAAAGACCATGTCATAGACAGGGGCACATGTTTTTACCTTGAAATGTTTTCTCGGGAAAAGATGCAACATCACATCGATAATACATAGAACAATAATGGTTACATCAGAAATAGCATAACAGACCGTCGTTTTAATCTCAAAAGACAACAGACTTAACAAAAAGCCAGAGTAAAATAGAAGCCCCGACACGACTGTACTTCTAACTAGACTACAATAATTTAGATAGTTTCAAGGTACAGTGTGCAAGAACAAGGGAATGACCAATTAAAAGTTCCCAACGTTCATGCGAAAAAATCTCGCGTGTAGGTTGGGTTAACCAACATAAGTGTCATTATCCATCCATGACAGCCTCCTCTCCAATGAAATCCTACAGCGAGAAAGATAGTTTGATTTAAATACACATGTTCAGTTCAAAATTTCATATGCACAGACTAGATACATGTCAACGAGAAAAGTTCTTACTTCATTGAGAAGGTTGGAAATACCACCCGATGACAAGGCATTAATGCCATTCAGTTGACCACTAAGCGCTTGCTGATCCATTGTTCCTTCTTGCACATGGAGAATGCCAGATGCATCACCGACATCATGCATCTGGGTCAATGGGACAAAACCATCTGTTTGATGGTTGGAAATGTTGGGTTTCGTAGTAATTTCAAAAAAAATTCTACGCACACGCAAGATCATGATGATGCATAGCAACGAGAGGGGGAGAGTGTGATCTACGTACCCTTGTAGATCGACAACGGAAGCGTTAACTTGGTTGATGTAGTCGTACGTCTCCACGGCCCGACCGATCAAGCACCGAAACTACGACACCTCCGAGTTCTAGCACACGTTCAGCTCGATGACGATCCCCGGACTCCGATCCAGCAAAGTGTCGGGGAAGAGTTCCGTCAGCACGACGGCATGGTGACGATCTTGATGTTCTACCGTCGCAGGGCTTTGCCTAAGCACCGCTACAATATTATCAAGGACTATGATGGAAGGGGGCACCGCACACGGCTAAGAATATGATCACGTGGATCAACTTGTGTCTCTAGGGGTGCCCCTTGCCTCCGTATATAAAGGCTCAAAGGGGGGGGGGGGGGCTGGCCGGCCAAGAGGAGGCGCGCCAGGAGGAGTCCTACTCCCTCCGGGAGTAGGACTCCCCCCCTTTCCTAGTTGGAATAGGATTCGCGGAGGGGGAAAAGAGGAGAGAGAGAGGAGGAAGGGGGGCCGCCCCCCTCTCCTTGTCCTATTCGGACCAAGGGGGGGGAGGGGCGCGCGGCCCATCTCTGGCCACCTCTCCTCTCTTCCACTAAGGCCCACTATGGCCCATATACCTCCCGGGGGGTTCCGGTAACCTCCCGGTACTCCGGTAAAATCCCGATTTCACCCGGAACACTTCCGATATCCAAACATAGGCTTCCAATATATCAATCTTTATGTCTCGACCATTTCAAGACTCCTCGTCATGTCCGTGATCACATCTGGGACTCCAAACAAACTTCGGTACATCAAAATGTATAAACTCATAATATAACTGTCATCGTAACTTTAAGCGTGGAGACCCTACGGGTTCGAGAACAATATAGACATGACCGAGACACGTCTCCGGTCAATAACCAATAGCGGAACCTGGATGCTCATATTGGCTCCTACATATTCTACGAAGATCTTTTATCGGTCAGACCGCATAACAACATACGTTGTTCCCTTTGTCACCGGTATGTTACTTGCCCGAGATTCCATCGTCGGTATCCCATACCTAGTTCAATCTCGTTACCGGCAAGTCTCTTTACTCGTTCCGTAATACATCATCCCGCAACTAACTCATTAGTTGCAATGCTTGCAAGGCTTCAGTGATGTGCATTACCGAGAGGGCCCAGAGATACCTCTCCGACAATCGGAGTGACAAATCCTAATCTCGAAATACGCCAACCCAACATGTACCTTTGGAGACACCTGTAGAGCACCTTTATAATCACCCAGTTACGTTGTGACATTTGGTAGCACACAAAGTGTTCCTCCGGCAAACGGGAGTTGCATAATCTCATAGTCATAGGAACATGTATAAGTCATGAAGAAAGCAATAGCAACATACTAAACGATCGGGTGCTAAGCTAATGGAATGGGTCATGTCAATCAGATCATTCAACTAATGATGTGATCCCGTTAATCAAATGACAACTCTTTGTCCATGGTTAGGAAACATAACCATCTTTGATTAACGAGCTAGTCAAGTAGAGGCATACCAGTGACACTCTGTTTGTGTATGTATTCACACATGTATTATGTTTCCGGTTAATACAATTCTAGCATGAATAATAAACTTTTATCATGATATAAGGAAATAAATAATAACTTTATTATTGCCTCTAGGGCATATTTCCTTCAGGAAAGTGCAGAACTAGTTCTTCCGTAGTTAACCATATCAGTCTCTGCCACTGAAGTTCTTCCTGTACCATGTGCAGACCTGCCATTTAACATCAGTCCAACCGAGCCCATGTTGCTTTCTATGTTGAATGGCGCCATGTGCTCACCGAAGCCTGCTGCTAAGGTAGTGATGGGGTCGCTCTAAACGAACTGAGGTGGTGCCATTGGAACACTATCGGTTGCATTCAACATCAATATAGAGCTTGGGTTGCCGGCTATGATGGATGGAACTATGTGCTCATTGAAGCCAGAAAATCTTCCCATATAGGGTGTCTGTGGAACCAAATACACCGGCATTCTACCAACATTTATTAATGAACCCATGGACATACTGCTCTGGGTGTTCGTATGTTGACCTAAGTGACCCGCTTCACCGTAATGGTTGGGACTCCAGGAGGCGATGCCACCTGAGGACACACCCCACCTTTCAGGTTCATGGTTATGCATAAAACTCCCCTGAATGTTCATGAAAGAGTTCCATCTTACACATGCATCACCAAGTGGGTTTGGGTTGACTCTTTTCAAGTACAATTTATACTTCTGAAATAACAATATAGAAAAAATAAACGTGTATATGAGATGCACGCTCATGGGAGATAGTAATGGTGGACATGTGGGAACAAAACTAACTGGAAGTGTTGCATGGGTTAAAAAAAAGTATGGGGCATGCATTACATAAGATAAGCCTTTCATTTTCAAGGACAAACATGATTACAATTACACACATTTTCATGCTAGGTGCATTACTAAATCTTTGACTGATATGTTACCCCAAATATAAAAGATCGCACTTATATACGACAAAATGTTAGACTATGAATAAATGGAACACAAACATGTGAAAAATAAAGAACGAGGGTCGAAAATAAACCTGTAGATGACTCGATACATTTTTTCTAGTGAGGAAATCGACATTCATCATCTCCAGAATCTTTTTTGGAGTAGCCCCTATAGTAACATGATCAAAAAATTGTTAATGAAAAATCCCAAATAGCAACAAGTGTTTTGTCATTTAATTAGTTCATAATGTGTGTCTTACTATAAAGGCCGATCTGGTTGATAGCTTCCATAAACTTTGTATGCAGCTCAATTGTCCATCCCACTTTTGGCTTCTTCTGGGTAGTGGATGCCTGTGTGTTCTCTTTGTTCTCATCAGTATTAGCTCCATCATTGCTCTTGCCAGCAGTCCCAAGCTGTGCTCTCTGATCGTCATCATCATCACCGCTAATGTGCCTTATTGCTTCTGATTTTCTCTTTCTTTCAACATGCTGCCATATGTTTTTTAGCTCGTTGGTATGCACTGGCTTCACCAAATAGTCACACGCCCCATGATTTATCCCCTCCGTCACAGCCTTCTTGTCGCAATCTTCAGATAGCACTGCATGCCATATGACCTGACTTACTTTGGAGTTCAGTACTTCACAAAAATCTATTAACTGGACATAAAATTTTATACTAGCGCTTATAGACAGAAAACATAGTTCAATATATTCCAAATGCATCGAGCAAGTGGGGAAGCAAACATGTTTTACACATGATTTTTAAATTATCATGAAAGTGATATAATTTGCTTTCCAATGCAGATTAAATGGAAAAATATTCATAGATTCAATTAATAGTATAAAAGATAAATAATCGATAAAAAAATAACCATGACACAATGCCTAAACCATCATAACACCATTTTCTAACTAGGTAAATCTTATCATTACATTTAAGTACTGGTGAACCTGAAGATCAATTACTATTATTGGTGGTTTACCATGTTTCTCTAGCACACTAGATAAAAGTGATCAGCTCCAGCAATGTTCTGAGCATGTTAAGGAATCATGCACATAGCAGCGCCATTATCTGAAGTATTTTTATTACAATTTGGGATAATAAGTATTTTTGGTTTCAATCGCCACCAAAAATAATGTTACTACAAATTAGTGTGCTAGTTCAAAGTCAAAAAAGCTGTAGGATCGTAGATATTATACATGGTTAACCTACTCAATGTATCTGCTTAAAAGTGGGACTCCTTTATATGGTATTCTCAGGAGTAAGTACTTTTAACAAACAATCTGAAGCAGATTATAGATGGGTAATCCTTTAATAACGTAAATACAACATACGTAGTTTCCTCATTGTATTACTCATGCCACCCTAGCAAAAAGGTGCTGCAATTCTATACTTTGTGTGATTGCAAGGACTAGACATTTGATATTAGTTTAGAAAACAACTAAATATAATTTGGTCATATCACAAAATATAAATATATTATAGTTTTGGTTCTTATGACTAGATTTTTACAATAGTTAAATTAAATTGAGTCCATCAATGCACCCACACCGAACACATCCGAGTAGTGGGTGTACATTGCATAGGAGTGTGACACATACTCACAATAAGCTAGATTACCATATATATTGTATGGAAGGTATTTGAACTCTAGACTTCAGGCACTATGTATTGAAGTTCTAAAACAAATTTATACTGAATCTAGACGACATGTTTTAATGCAATTGGAACATCAATTGATAGAAAATAGAACCGATTCCTATAGGGGCTTGTTGCCTACTTATAATTATATATGGTACACATCACCATGTCTATAGCATACTAAAAACAATTAACACAATTATTTAAATCAATAATTCATTGGATCTCTTAACTCACATGTTACCACTTCCATTCCCCTGCCCCCACTAGCCATCAATCGATGGATGAGCGGTTCGGCAGGATCCCATTGGTTCAGGCAAGGAACCGATACCACTAGCGATCCTGCGATCCGGCCTCCTCTTAATTAACTAATGTGTCGATTCACCTCCGCTCTACTACCCGGCCCACTGGCCATCCGATCGGACAGATGAACGGTTAGATGGGATCCCGTTGGTTCAGGCTGAAAGGGGATCCCACTCTTTCGATTTCCCCAAAGTTAAAAATAGGGTGAGTGTGCCGTGCATGCGTATTTGGTTTCCTAAAATCGTGTTGAATATATAGGATCTCACGTGCTGCCCAAAGGAATGAATGTCCTCTCACTGTATATCCAAGATTCAGCATTAGAAGTACGTTCTCAAAGAGAATTGTCAGCTCATACGCACAAAAATAAAACTAGGGCTTAGAATTGAGCAGTGAGTGTACTGATGACGGGCAGATCCATCTCGAGGCGGATGAGCTCGAGGAGCTTGAAGCTGTCCATGTCCTGCATGCGCACGTCGGTGATGACCACATCGAACTTCTCCTTCCCCGACCTGAGAATCTTCAACGCCGTCTTGGCATCCGTCACAGTCTGTTGCTGCATCGCAGAAAGCATTATTCGCAGAGAAACAAAAAGATCACAAGGCTCCGATTCTAATGGACTTTGGCGAAGCGGAGGGATCAAGATTCAAGAGACTCACGGTGGTATTTGCAGCCGTGCAAGAGGTTGTCTAGCACCTTGAGGCAGACGCAGTCGTCGTCCACGGCGAGGACTCGTAACCCGGCCGGGAACTTGTCCTCCGCCGCACCCTCCATCATCTGCCTTTGGTCCCCACCCATCGCCGTCATGTTTTCCAAACTTCTTCCCACCTGGCAAAGCAAATGACATCAAGAAAAACACTGATTAAGGAACAAGGGGACTGACCAACACAAACCCCACAGACATCTTATTAAGAACAGAACCCAAAACCTCTGTTAGATTAGATCCCTCCTTTCCCACCTCCTACAATGTCTTCCTCGTCGCAGGGCAGAACAGAACCAAAATGTGGATTTCAGAGGAGCTTTGTGCGAAGGGCTGGAGGATGCAGGGCGCCTTTTATAGGGGTAGAGGGGTCAAGGAAAGGAGTGGAAGTCTTGTGGTCCCCGTTCTGTTCATGCGCTACTTAATTTCTACTCAATAATTTCTGAATCTACAGTATTAATTTCTGAATCTACAGTATTAATTTTGTGCATATATTTTGATGTCTGCTTGTGCCATCCGCCGATGAGAGGAAAGCAAAACCACGGGCTATGTTGCTGTTTTTTTGCCTTTTGTTTTTTTCTTAACAAATGTTGGAGCACGAAGATATGATTTGAATTACAAAAAGGAGATACGCCTGCTTTGTTCGGCTGCATGGCAATGGACAGAGTGTCTTTGTGCTTCCTTTGACCGGAAACGGAGAGCGCGTTCATTGTCTCAACGGCCACATCCCTACCTACCTTTGCAGGGACGTGACAATGTGTGAGGCCTAAACTCATATTCATTTTTTTAACACAGTACAATCGAAGTCGCTCACATACACAAACATCCCGCGCCCACTTCATAGCCGCCTCGTCGTCGAGTGCGTCATCGTGCTCGCTCTTCACGGCGGCGAGCCCCGGCTCCGTCTTCAGCTTGACGAGGCGGGGAGGAGCCGAGGAGGAGGCATGGCCGCCCTCGTTGATGATGATGCCGGCGCTACGGGTGCACCGGCCGAGCGGCGTTTCCACGTTCTTGGGCTTGACGCTGATGAGCGCTGGAGTCCTAGAGGAGTGGTAGGAGGATCGGGAGTGGGAGGAGGAGGAAGACCCGCCCAGCATTCGCCACGGCACCCATGGGCCGACACTCCGAAGGGGTCGGGGCCGCCGGGTACTGTAGCGGCGGATCGTTGCTGCCCTCGAGGTACTCCCGTCACTGTTGTTGCACCCCCTGACCACCAGCGCGTTGTTGACGGAGGCGAACAGCTCCGCCTGCCGGCGTTCGAAGTATGCCGCCCACGCCTTGTGGTTGCCGGCGTCGTACTCCGGGAGGGCATGCTCCTCCTCCGAGAGGGAGGCCCGCACACGCTCGATCTCGGTGGGGAAGTATCCGGGGTGTTCGACATCGGGCAGAGGAAGGAGTGGGCCGCCCCCGGCGCTGAGCCTCCACTGCCCCGGCGCGCGCACGTCAGGGGCGCGCGGGTAGTTCGCCTCGTGGAGGAGGTGAGCTTCCCACTTGTGGCGAGAGCGGCAGCCGAAGCCGTTGGCCACTGCCACATCACCAGGGAACTATTCACCCATCGGGGATGTGCGTGCACGCGGTGGCTAGACGGGAAGAAACGGGGAGAGACGGCGTCGGCAACGAGAGAAGGGGGTTGCAGGTGGGTGATTCCACTGGCGAGGGAGGGGCGGCTTTTATAGCAGCCGTGGGGTGGCTACGCATGTGTACGCGTGGCGGGAGGGGGCGCGTCGGCGCACCGCGCCGCCCATGAGGAATCAATGGAAGGCTGACCGGTGGCAGTCTTGGCATTGATTCCCCGTGGGAAACCGAGGCTATGAGGATGACGAGGCATGGGGGTCGTTGACTCGGCGGGCCCGCCATTCTTTCGTGCCAAAACGATTGCACCGGGCGCCCCCAGCGCACCAGGTTCGGCCTGGGTCCACCGACGCCACTTTCGGGCCTAACCGGCGAAAAATGGGCTCCCGGAGGTGCGACTGAGCCGTTTTTTGGGCGCCGGGGCCAAAAAAGGGCCCTGGCGGCCTGTTGGGGACGCGGCTGGAGATGCTCTTAGCCCTAGGAACCCACACGCGCACATCCTACCCCTATGAGCACCTCCGAGAGACTGAGACGACAACTCATCTTGAGATTGATGAGAAAATACGAGCACCAATGTCAAGTCTGGGACTAGAACTCTGGTGGGCAGGGGATACCACTGTCCCCCTGACCATTCAATCATAAGTTGGTTTACTCCTAAACACATATTCTTGTGCATAGTTTACCTTGCATTTTTCCACTTTTTTGCGGGAAAAAACTTGTATTACTCAAATATCATGGTCATTGCAATCTGCATGAGCTAGCTCTAAAGAAGCTGAAGGACCTGAACCAATCTATGTCATAGTTCTTCCTTCAACCCTTGCAAACTTAGAGCTTTTTCTACAAGCTTGATTTACAAACTCGACCTTTCGTAAGAAGTTCTTGGTTAAATCCTAGACTATCACTAACCTTATTTTGAGTGCGGTTAACAAGATTAATAGAAGTTCTACGAAGTCTCATCAAGTGCCTAATCTTTCTTACAATGGAATGGTCTAAAGATCTGTCTATCTCATGCGACTGAATCAGCTTCACTGCAACCATGGAGTCCATCTCCACAATAATTGGCAATTCACTTCTCGGATTGAAAATGATAGTCCTTCCATACACACGCAGAGTTCTGCTTCCAATGCTTCTCGACATGAAAACAGTGCCCTACAGGCCAAAAAAATGATTGCACCATTGTCATTCCGTAAGATCATTCCCGCTCCAGCGGCACCATCTTCGCCTATAGGACCCGTCAATGTTTAATTTCACCCACCCAGCAGGGCGTGAACTCCATCGATCCACCTGACCTATCGTTGTTGTTCTCACTGTTTGGTGATACGTGATGATAGATTTACCTTTGCCAAGATCATCACACAATTCAGTTTTGAGCCCAATGACAGAGTCCAGGTAGCTTACCAGAAATCTTTTAGATGCTTCCGCCGGGGGTGGCAGTTCGTGATGAACAACTTCATCGCAGACGTGCTAACAGAGCCATAAGGTCATCAGCAGCATGGCGCGTTCGATGTCTGGGAGGGGTTCAAGTGCATGCAATAACCACTCTTTGCCCGTGTTTTCAATATCATTAATCTCTAGCAGACCCAGACTTCTTCCATAGCATACCACATCTAATGAGCAAGAGGGCATCGAATAAACGGATGGAAATTATCTTGGATTTCAGTTCCACATATCGGGCCTTATGTCTTCCTGGAATCATAATGTCAAGGGCCTTTTATCTGAAAAATAAAACACTTCTCGGGAAGTAGTTCAAGGGTGTTTCAGAGTTCAGACTAGGGCAAGAGCAACACACAAATTCGAACCAAATAATTGCATCCTCTGTCCAACATCACTAAGATAATTGTTTATGATTTGTGAGTATGAAGTCAGGCCAAGATATTGAAGAAAGAAGAAATGTCGTTTATGAAGAAGAGAGAAAAGAAATATAAGGATCCATCGAGTGGAGTTTTTGTGGTCCATGCCATGGATGTGTGTAGTTTCGAGAAAGGTGTGATAGTTTCTGCCATTTTTTATTATCCCCCTCAATATAATTCCATTATTTTTTCCATTCTTGTCAAATGTCAATATGTTTCTGTTTGTGGTTCGTATATGGATCAAGAGTTAACATATACTAGTTTCATGTTCTTTTTTGAAAAATATTTAAAAGGAATGATGTCCTATGAATTACGCTAGAGAACGAATTATTCATGCACACGAAAAAATATGTTGTGAAATACAAACATATATTATTAAATAACCTATTAATATGAATTGTGGGATGCGGTGGTGCTTACTATCATGGTGGAGAAATTCTTACGAGAACCAAACTAATGGATATGAAAGGAGTTAAAGTACCACCAAAAAATTGGAGATGAAAGAAGTCAATGTGCCACACGATGGAGGGGTCAAAGGAGTCAGCGTGCCACATGACAAACGGAGATGAAATGATTCGACACGATACATGAATAATGAGATGAAAGGATTCATCCCACTATGTGACTATATATATTGAGAGAATCAAAAACTTCAGATTTGGAGGGTCAGATAGCACCCAGCGAGTTTTGCATAGAAAGACCTAGAGGCACCACTTAAGCTCATTGCTTCGAATGAAGTCCAGCTACTCTATTCTCTTTTTATGAATTTGTTTTGGAGACGACACACCCAATGGAAATGGAAACTTTCTAGTTTTTACATTGCATCTCATTTTCTGTGTAGTGCATGGACTCCTTTTTTGCAATGAGAATTTACACGTAGATGGTATGCATGGATTATTCCTCTATTCCTTTCAAAACTATTGGATTATTCCTCTATTCCTCTATAGTATCTCATAATCTACTTCAGAATTGAGGTGACATCGCACAATCTCGATTCATCCGAAAAATGAATAGCATCACGAAAGTCATCGGATATCATTCTTCCATGTTTTTCTAAAATAAATGACTGAAGATGATCTCACCAAACTCTGCTCTATTGCCCCATTTAGAAGGTACACGGGGAAAATTACGTAGTGTGAAATTCAACAAGAAATGCATTTAATAGTAATTATTGTAGATCATTGTATCAGGCTGGAATTTCATTGTATCAACGAGCTTAAGTGCTGCCCCTAGGTCACCCTAAGTATAAACCATTAAGTTTTGGCTGCACGCATCACTCAGATGCAGAGGGCCGGGGGCTTTCCTCCTTTTAAAAAAAATCTAAACGTCTAGATTCTAGAGATATATTTGTCGCATAGTGTATTGATTATTTAATCTCCATGTGTCATATGTCACATTGAATCCTCTCATGTTCATTTGTCATGTGATGTGTTAACTCATTTCATCTCAGTTTGTTCCATGACGCATTGACTGCTTTCATTTCTTCTATCGTGTGGCACCTTAACTCCTTAATTTCATCTCCATTTGTCATTTGTTATGTTGACTCCTTCCATGTCTTTTTTTGTTTGTTTTCGTAGGCATTTTCCACAATGATAGTAAGTGTTGCCACATCCCTTAAATCAAATTAATAAGGTTAGATATCATATGATTGTATCTCATAACATATTTATTCATGTGCGTGATTTGCACCATGTCGGTTCACCATGTCTGGATTTGTAGCGAGAAATGGGTGAGGCTGCTGGCAGTGGCATGCGGCATATGGTCGGGTTGGCAGCAGGGGCTCAGGAAGGTTGCTAGTGGCGGCACGCAGCGGGATTGGGGCAGGTGACGCGTGTAGCGTCTTGGTCGAGGTTTGCGCCGGCGGTCAGGTGGCTAGCGATGGCGCGCTGGTCGCTGTCAGCGACCTGCGGGTCCAAATGGGATGGCGGCAGGGAATGGGTGGGGGTGGGTGGCTCTCGGGGGTTGGACAGCTGGGGGCGACAGATGTCTAGGCTAGACGGCGGTCTGTGCTCTTCTAATCATTATGGTGAAGACGGGAGTTTCAAGGCGACTCCATCTGTTACTCATGAATTTATTCGTTGGAGAAGATGAATACGAAATGGAGATGGAAATCAATGGGTAAAGAAGTTAACTGGGAAGTTTATTAGGTGGTGGGGAGAGGCCAAAGGGGGGCTGCCGGGCTAGGGAGAGACATAGTAAGAAAGAGATACCTAGTTGTTATCTCTAACTGCAATGATGACATGGAAATGTTGAGGTGAATAATCTCCATGTTGAGAGAATCCCTTGTAATGGGGATAAGTTCTTAAGAATGTAAGATATGTTAGTCGATAAGAATAATATAAAAGTGCACCACAAGCATGTAGAACTCATGTAAATATCTTCCGATAAAGGGCGCTCGTATCTCCATTTTATTGATCCGGTATTGGAACAAGAAAGGGTACCCCGCACCTATTTCCCCAGATATGACCCTGGGTATCGAACCCACGAGAGGAAGACTCCCTTGAAGCGATGGTCTCTAGCAAGATTTTGTTGAAGTGTCAAATCCATCTTTTGACCGGATCAACAAGCAAATAGTGATTCAAACAATTATAATAAAAAGAAGGTACATGGATGCGGTCTTAATGCTTAGAACCATGTGTTGGTGTTGGGATCAAAAAATGATATTGGTTTGTGCTCGGGAAGTCACCCATCAAGAGGTGCTTGCTTCGTTTGAAATGGGGGATGTGTCCAAATAAGATCTCGACTGGCACGAGTCCTGCATCAAGAATCAGTCGTCGTACCGAAGGCCTGATCCATCTCGCGGGGTTGCCCCGATAATTAAGATAATAACATTGGACAAAAGCTTTGGTCGTACAATGAGTACACCTCATGAATCCCGAAGGATATGATCCATGTTAATTACCCTACTAAACCTTACTGTCGTCGGTGTTCGGTATAACACTTCACGGTCACCTTGCTCCTAGCCTCACCGGTGATCGATCTCTATGATCATGGGTACTTACAGGGATGAAAATCGCGGACAAGACAAGAGATACTTCATGATGCAATTTTATTTTACACATACAAGACGTCATGTCAAAGCCTTCCATTGATCCCTTCACCAAATACCTGTGGCTACAAGGCTCATGCCTCACCTCATACCTTACCGGACTAATCAAACAAGAAGATCATATCGCAAGAAGAAATCATTGAAGAACACATCTCGAGATTAATCGATTGTAATAAGTCTTACAATAGATGTCTTGTGTGATGCACGATTACAAGTATGAACTAGATAAGCGAGGGCCATGGTGGTGGAGATGGCTATGGAGGTGAAAATGGCGGTGGCTAGCGTTTGTGCATGAAGATGATGAATGGGTTTTGGCTATGCTCGACACTCCTTGTCTCCTCGTTCTGTTGACATTTCGATGGGGTCCCCCCAATAAAAGTTGTTCGGGTGGATGACCTGCCTTGGTTTCCACGCCAAATGACCTCTAATGCGACCGCTCGAGGTCGTCTTTTGGTCTATTGGCCTTCTGACGCATCCTGGTGGCCTATTTCTTCTCCATTTTCCTTCCTTTCCTTTCTCCGATGTTATATCTGTTGGGTTTCGTAGTAATTTCAAAAATTTTCCTACGCGCACACAGGATCATGTGATGCATAGCAACGAGAGGAGAGTGTTGTCTACGTACCCAACGCAGACCGACTGCGGAAGCGATGACACGACGTAGAGGAAGTAGTCGTACGTCTTCACGATCCAACCGATCAAGCACCGAAACTACGGCACCTCCGAGTTCGAGCACACGTTCAGCTCGATGACGATCCCCGGACTCCGATCCAGCAAAGTGTCGGGGAAGAGTTTCGTCAGCACGACGGCGTGGTGACGATCTTGATGAACTACAGCAGCAGGGCTTCGCCTAAACTCCGCTACAGTATTATCGAGGAATATGGTGGCAGGGGGCACCGCACACGGCTAAGGAATCGATCACGTGGATCAACTTGTGTCAACTTGTGTGTTTAGAGGTGCCCCTGCCTCCGTATATAAAGGAGTAGAGAGGGGGAGGCTGGCCGGCCATAGAGGGAGGCGCAGGAGAGTCCTACTCCCTCTGGGAGTAGGATTCCTCCCCCCAATCCTAGTCCAACTAGGATTCCTCGGAGGGGAAGGGAGAGAGGGGGGCCGGCCACCTTCTCCTAGTCCTAATAGGACTAGGGGAGGGGGAAGAGGCGCAGCCACCTTGGGCTGCCCCTTTCTCCTTTCCACTAAGGCCCATGAAGGCCCATATGGCTCCCGGGGGGTTCCGGTAACCTCCCGGTAACCCGGTAAAATCCCGATTTCACCCGGAACACTTCCGATGTCCAAACATAGGCTTCCAATATATCAATCTTTACGTCTCGACCATTTCGAGACTCCTCGTCATGTCCGTGATCACATCCGGGACTCCGAACAACCTTCGGTACATCAAAATGCATAAACTCATAATATAACTGTCATCGTAACCTTAAGCGTGCGGACCCTACGGGTTCGAGAACAATGTAGACATGACCGAGACATGTCTCTGGTCAATAACCAATAGCGGGACCTGGATGCCCATATTGGCTCCTACATATTCTACGAAGATCTTTATCGGTCAGACCGCATAACAACATACGTTGTTCCCTTTGTCATCGGTATGTTACTTGCCCGAGATTCGATCGTCGGTATCCAATACCTAGTTCAATCTCGTTACCGGCAAGTCTCTTTACTCGTTCCGTAATACATCATCTCACAACTAACATATTAGTTGTAATGCTTGCAAGGCTTATGTGATGTGTATTACCGAGAGGGCCCAGAGATACCTCTCCGACAATCGGAGTGACAAATCCTAATCTCGAAATACGCCAACCCAACATCGACCATTGGAGACACCTGTAGTACTCCTTTATAATCACCCATTTACGTTGTGACGTTTGGTAGTACCCAAAGTGTTCCTCCGGTAAACGGGAGTTGCATAATCTCATAGTCATAGGAACATGTATAAGTCATGAAGAAAGCAATAGCAACATACTAAACGATCAGGTGCTAAGCTAATGGAATGGGTCATGTCAATCAGATCATTCTACTAATGATGTGACCTCGTTAATCAAATAACAACTCATTGTTCATGGTTAGGAAACATAACCATCTTTGATTAACGAGCTAGTCAAGTAGAGGCATACTAGTGACACTCTGTTTGTCTATGTATTCACACATGTATTATGTTTCCGGAAAATACAATTCTAGCATGAATAATAAACATTTATCATGATTATAAGGAAATAAATAATAACTTTATTATTGCCTCTAGGGCATATTTCCTTCAGTCTCCCACTTGCACTAGAGTCAATAATCTAGATTACACTGTAATGAATCTAACACCCATGGAGCTTTGGTGCTGATCATGTTTTGCTCGTGGAAGAGGCTTAGTCAACGGGTCTGCAACATTCAGATCCGTATGTATCTTGCAAATCTCTATGTCTCCCACCTGGACTAGATCCCGGATGGAGTTGAAGCGTCTCTTGATGTGTTTGGTCCTTTTGTGAAATCTGGATTCCTTTGCCAAGGCAATTGCACCAGTATTGTCACAAAAGATTTTCATTGGACCCGATGCACTAGGTATGACACCTAGATCGGATATGAACTCCTTCATCCAGACTCCTTCATTTGCTGCTTCCGAAGCAGCTATGTATTCCGCTTCACATGTAGATCCCGCTACGACGCTTTGTTTAGAACTGCACCAACTGACAGCTCCACCGTTTAATGTAAACACGTATCCGGTTTGCGATTTAGAATCGTCCGGATCAGTGTCAAAGCTTGCATCAACGTAACCTTTTACGATGAGCTCTTTGTCACTTCCATATACGAGAAACATATCCTTAGTCCTTTTCAGGTATTTCAGGATGTTCTTGACCGCTGTCCAGTGATCCATTCCTGGATTACTTTGGTACCTCCCTGCTAAACTTATAGCAAGGCACACATCAGGTCTGGTACACAGCATTGCATACATGATAGAGCCTATGGCTGATGCATAGGGAACATCTTTCATATTCTCTCTATCTTCTGCAGTGGTCGGGCATTGAGTCTTACTCAATTTCACACCTTGTAACACAGGCAAGAACCCTTTCTTTGCTTGATCCATTTTGAATTTCTTCAAAATTTTGTCAAGGTATGTGCTTTGTGAAAGTCCAATTAAGCGTCTTGATCTGTCTCTATAGATCTTAATGCCTAATATGTAAGCAGCTTCACCGAGGTCTTTCATTGAAAAACTTTTATTCAAGTATCCCTTTATGCTATCCAGAAATTCTATATCATTTCCAATCAGTAATATGTCATCCACATATAATATCAGAAATGCTACAGAGCTCCCACTCACTTTCTTGTAAATACAGGCTTCTCCAAAAGTCTGTATAAAACCAAATGCTTTGATCACACTATCAAAACGTTTATTCCAACTCCGAGAGGCTTGCACCAGTCCATAAATGGATCGCTGGAGCTTGCACACTTTGTTAGCTCCCTTTGGATCGACAAAACCTTCTGGTTGCATCATATACAACTCTTCTTCCAGGAATCCATTCAGGAATGCAGTTTTGACATCCATTTGCCAAATTTCATAATCATAAAATGCGGCAATTGCTAACATGATTCGGACGGACTTAAGCATCGCTACGGGTGAGAAGGTCTCATCGTAGTCAATTCCTTGAACTTGCCGAAAACCTTTTGCGACAAGTCGAGCTTTGTAGACAGTAACATTACCATCAGCGTCAGTCTTCTTCTTAAAGATCCATTTATTCTCAATTGCTTGCCGATCATCGGGCAAGTCAACCAAAGTCCATACTTTGTTCTCATACATGGATCCCATCTCAGATTTCATGGCTTCAAGCCACTTTGCGGAATCTGGGCTCACCATCGCTTCTTCATAGTTCGTAGGTTCATCATGATCTAGTAGCATGACCTCCAGAACAGGATTACCGTACCACTCTGGTGCGGATCTTACTCTGGTTGATCTACGAAGTTCAGTAGTATCTTGATCTGAAGTTTCATGATCATTATCATTGGCTTCCTCACTAACTGGTGTAGGTGTCACTGAAACAGTTTTCTGTGATGAACTACTTTCCAGTAAGGGAGCAGGTACAGTTACCTCGTCAAGTTCTACTTTCCTCCCACTCACTTCTTTCGAGAGAAACTCCTTCTCTAGAAATGATCCATTCTTAGCAACAAATGTTTTGCCTTCGGATCTGTGATAGAAGGTGTACCCAACAGTTTCCTTTGGGTATCCTATGAATACACATTTCTCCGATTTGGGTTCGAGCTTATCAGGTTGAAGCTTTTTCACATAAGCATCGCAGCCCCAAACTTTAAGAAACGACAACTTTGGTTTCTTGCCAAACCACAGTTCATAAGGCGTCGTCTCAACGGATTTTGATGGTGCCCTATTTAACGTGAATGCGGCCGTCTCTAAAGCATATCCCCAAAATGATAGCGGTAAATCAGTAAGAGACATCATAGATCGCACCATATCTAGTAAAGTACGATTACGACGTTCGGACACACCATTACGCTGTGGTGTTCCGGGTGGCGTGAGTTGCGAAACTATTCCACAGTTTTTCAAATGTACACCAAACTCGTAACTCAAATATTCTCCTCCACGATCAGATCGTAGAAACTTTATTTTCTTGTTACGATGATTTTCAACTTCACTCTGAAATTCTTTGAACTTTTCAAATGTTTCAGACTTATGCTTCATTAAGTAGATATATCCATATCTGCTCAAATCATCTGTGAAGGTGAGAAAATAACGATATCCGCCACGAGCCTCAATATTCATCGGACCACATACATCGGTATGTATGATTTCCAACAAATCTGTTGCTCTCTCCATAGTACCGGAGAACGGTGTTTTAGTCATCTTGCCCATGAGGCACGGTTCGCAAGTACCAAGTGATTCATAATCAAGTGGTTCCAAAAGTCCATTAGTATGGAGTTTCTTCATGCGTTTTACACCGATATGACCTAAACGACAGTGCCACAAATAAGTTGCACTTTCATTATCAACTCTGTATCTTTTGGTTTCAACATTATGAATATGTGTATTACTACTATCGAGATTTAGTAAGAATAGACCACTCTTCAAGGGTGCATGACCATAAAAGATATTACTCATATAAATAGAACAACCATTATTCTCTGATTTAAATGAATAACCGTCTCGCATTAAACAAGATCCAGATATAATGTTCATGCTCAACGCTGGCACCAAATAACAATTATTTAGGTCTAATATTAATCCCGAAGGTAGATGTAGAGGTAGCGTGCCGACCGCGATCACATCGACTTTGGAACCGTTTCCCACGCGCATCGTCACCTCGTCCTTTGCCAGTGCCCGCTTATTCTGTAGTCCCTGTTTCGAGTTGCAAATATTAGCAACAGAACCAGTATCAAATACCCAGGTGCTACTGCGAGCATTGGTAAGGTACACATCAATAACATGTATATCACATATACCTTTGTTCACCTTGCCATCCTTCTTATCCGCCAAATACTTGGGGCAGTTCCGCTTCCAGTGACCAGTCTGCTTGCAGTAGAAGCACTCAGTTTCAGGCTTAGGTCTAGACTTGGGTTTCTTCTCTTGAGCAGCAACTTGCTTGCCGTTCTTTTTGAAGTTCCCCTTTTTCTTCCCTTTGCCCTTTTTCTTGAAACTAGTGGTCTTGTTAACCATCAACACTTGATGCTCCTTCTTGATTTCTACCTCCGCAGCTTTCAGCATTGCGAAGAGCTCGGGAATAGTCTTGTTCATCCCTTGCATATTATAGTTCATCACGAAGCTCTTGTAGCTTGGTGGCAGTGATTGGAGAATTCTGTCAATGACGCAATCATCCGGAAGATTAACTCCCAATTGAATCAAGTGATTATTATACCCAGACATTTTGAGTATATGCTCACTGACAGAACTGTTCTCTTCCATCTTGCAGCTATAGAACTTATTGGAGACTTCATATCTCTCAATCCGGGCATTTGCTTGAAATATTAACTTCAACTCCTGGAACATCTCATATGCTCCATGACGTTCAAAACGTCGTTGAAGTCCCGATTCTAAGCCGTAAAGCATGGCACACTGAACTATCGAGTAGTCATCAGCTTTGCTCTGCCAGACGTTCATAACATCTGGCGTTGCTCCAGCAGCAGGCCTGGCACCCAGCGGTGCTTCCAGGACGTAATTCTTCTGTGCAGCAATGAGGATAATCCTCAAGTTACGGACCCAGTCCGTGTAATTGCTACCATCATCTTTCAACTTTGCTTTCTCAAGGAACGCATTAAAATTTAACGGAACAACAGCACGAGCCATCTATCTACAATCAACATAAACAAGCAAGATACTATCAGGGACTAAGTTCATGATAAATTTTAAGTTCAATTAATCATATTATTAAAGAACTCCCACTTAGATAGACATCCCTCTAATCCTCTAAGTGATCACGTGATCCAAATCAACTAAACCATGTCCGATCATCACGTGAGATGGAGTAGTTTCATCGGTGAACATCATTATGTTGATCATATCTACTATATGATTCACGCTCGACCTTTCGGTCTCCGTGTTCCGAGGCCATATCTGCATATGCTAGGCTCGTCAAGTTTAACCTGAGTATTCTGCGTGCGCAACTGTTTTGCACCCGTTGTATTTGAACGTAGAGCCTATCACACCCGATCATCACGTGGTGTCTCAGCACGAAGAACTTTTGCAACGGTGCATACTCAGGGAGAACACTTCTTGATAATTTAGTGAGAGATCATCTTATAATGCTACCGTCAATCAAAGCAAGATAAGATGCATAAAAAGATAAACATCACATGCAATCAATATAAGTGATATGATATGGCCATCATCATCTTGTGCTTGTGATCTCCATCTCCGAAGCACCGTCATGATCACCATCGTCACCGGCGCGACACCTTGATCTCCATCGTAGCATCGTTGTCGTCTCGCCAATCTTATGCTTCCACGACTATCACTACCGTTTAGTAATAAAGTAAAGCATTACATCGCGATTGCATTGCATACAATAAAGCGACAACCATATGGCTCCTGCCAGTTGCCGATAACTTGGTTACAAAACATGATCATCTCATACAATAAAATTCAGCATCATGCCTTGACCATATCACATCACAACATGCCCTGCAAAAACAAGTTAGACGTCCTCTACTTTGTTGTTGCATGTTTTACGTGGCTGCTACGGGCTTAAGTAAGAACCAATCTCACCTACGCATCAAAACCACAACGATAGTTTGTCAAATAGACTCCGTTTTAACCTTCGCAAGGACCGGGCGTAGCCATACTTGGTTCAACTAAAGTTGGAGAGGCAGTCGCCCGCAAGCCATCTCTGTGCAAAGCACGTCGAGGGAACCGGTCTCGCGTAAGCGTACGCGTAAGGTTGGTCCGGGTCGTCTCGTCCAACAATACCGCTGAACCAAAATATGACATGCTGGTAGGCAGTATGACTTGTATCGTCCACAACTCACTTGTGTTCTACTCGTGCATATAACATCAACATCATTAACCTAGGCTCGGATGCCACTGTTGGGTTTCGTAGTAATTTCAAAAAATTTCCTACGCGCACACAGGATCATGTGATGCATAGCAACGAGAGGAGAGTGTTGTCTACGTACCCAACGCAGACCGACTGCGGAAGCGATGACACGACGTAGAGGAAGTAGTCGTACGTCTTCACGATCCAACCGATCAAGCACCGAAACTACGGCACCTCCGAGTTCGAGCACACGTTCAGCTCGATGACGATCCCCGGACTCCGATCCAGCAAAGTGTCGGGGAAGAGTTTCGTCAGCACGACGGCGTGGTGACGATCTTGATGAACTACAGCAGCAGGGCTTCGCCTAAACTCCGCTACAGTATTATCGAGGAATATGGTGGCAGGGGGCACCGCACACGGCTAAGGAATCGATCACGTGGATCAACTTGTGTCAACTTGTGTGTTTAGAGGTGCCCCTGCCTCCGTATATAAAGGAGTAGAGAGGGGGAGGCTGGCCGGCCATAGAGGGAGGCGCAGGAGAGTCCTACTCCCTCTGGGAGTAGGATTCCTCCCCCCAATCCTAGTCCAACTAGGATTCCTCGGAGGGGAAGGAGAGAGGGGGGCCGGCCACCTTCTCCTAGTCCTAATAGGACTAGGGGAGGGGGAAGAGGCGCAGCCACCTTGGGCTGCCCCTTTCTCCTTTCCACTAAGGCCCATGAAGGCCCATATGGCTCCCGGGGGGTTCCGGTAACCTCCCGGTAACCCGGTAAAATCCCGATTTCACCCGGAACACTTCCGATGTCCAAACATAGGCTTCCAATATATCAATCTTTACGTCTCGACCATTTCGAGACTCCTCGTCATGTCCGTGATCACATCCGGGACTCCGAACAACCTTCGGTACATCAAAATGCATAAACTCATAATATAACTGTCATCGTAACCTTAAGCGTGCGGACCCTACGGGTTCGAGAACAATGTAGACATGACCGAGACATGTCTCTGGTCAATAACCAATAGCGGGACCTGGATGCCCATATTGGCTCCTACATATTCTACGAAGATCTTTATCGGTCAGACCGCATAACAACATACGTTGTTCCCTTTGTCATCGGTATGTTACTTGCCCGAGATTCGATCGTCGGTATCCAATACCTAGTTCAATCTCGTTACCGGCAAGTCTCTTTACTCGTTCCGTAATACATCATCTCACAACTAACATATTAGTTGTAATGCTTGCAAGGCTTATGTGATGTGTATTACCGAGAGGGCCCAGAGATACCTCTCCGACAATCGGAGTGACAAATCCTAATCTCGAAATACGCCAACCCAACATCGACCATTGGAGACACCTGTAGTACTCCTTTATAATCACCCATTTACGTTGTGACGTTTGGTAGTACCCAAAGTGTTCCTCCGGTAAACGGGAGTTGCATAATCTCATAGTCATAGGAACATGTATAAGTCATGAAGAAAGCAATAGCAACATACTAAACGATCAGGTGCTAAGCTAATGGAATGGGTCATGTCAATCAGATCATTCTACTAATGATGTGACCTCGTTAATCAAATAACAACTCATTGTTCATGGTTAGGAAACATAACCATCTTTGATTAACGAGCTAGTCAAGTAGAGGCATACTAGTGACACTCTGTTTGTCTATGTATTCACACATGTATTATGTTTCCGGAAAATACAATTCTAGCATGAATAATAAACATTTATCATGATTATAAGGAAATAAATAATAACTTTATTATTGCCTCTAGGGCATATTTCCTTCAGTCTCCCACTTGCACTAGAGTCAATAATCTAGATTACACTGTAATGAATCTAACACCCATGGAGCTTTGGTGCTGATCATGTTTTGCTCGTGGAAGAGGCTTAGTCAACGGGTCTGCAACATTCAGATCCGTATGTATCTTGCAAATCTCTATGTCTCCCACCTGGACTAGATCCCGGATGGAGTTGAAGCGTCTCTTGATGTGTTTGGTCCTTTTGTGAAATCTGGATTCCTTTGCCAAGGCAATTGCACCAGTATTGTCACAAAAGATTTTCATTGGACCCGATGCACTAGGTATGACACCTAGATCGGATATGAACTCCTTCATCCAGACTCCTTCATTTGCTGCTTCCGAAGCAGCTATGTATTCCGCTTCACATGTAGATCCCGCTACGACGCTTTGTTTAGAACTGCACCAACTGACAGCTCCACCGTTTAATGTAAACACGTATCCGGTTTGCGATTTAGAATCGTCCGGATCAGTGTCAAAGCTTGCATCAACGTAACCTTTTACGATGAGCTCTTTGTCACTTCCATATACGAGAAACATATCCTTAGTCCTTTTCAGGTATTTCAGGATGTTCTTGACCGCTGTCCAGTGATCCATTCCTGGATTACTTTGGTACCTCCCTGCTAAACTTATAGCAAGGCACACATCAGGTCTGGTACACAGCATTGCATACATGATAGAGCCTATGGCTGATGCATAGGGAACATCTTTCATATTCTCTCTATCTTCTGCAGTGGTCGGGCATTGAGTCTTACTCAATTTCACACCTTGTAACACAGGCAAGAACCCTTTCTTTGCTTGATCCATTTTGAATTTCTTCAAAATTTTGTCAAGGTATGTGCTTTGTGAAAGTCCAATTAAGCGTCTTGATCTGTCTCTATAGATCTTAATGCCTAATATGTAAGCAGCTTCACCGAGGTCTTTCATTGAAAAACTTTTATTCAAGTATCCCTTTATGCTATCCAGAAATTCTATATCATTTCCAATCAGTAATATGTCATCCACATATAATATCAGAAATGCTACAGAGCTCCCACTCACTTTCTTGTAAATACAGGCTTCTCCAAAAGTCTGTATAAAACCAAATGCTTTGATCACACTATCAAAACGTTTATTCCAACTCCGAGAGGCTTGCACCAGTCCATAAATGGATCGCTGGAGCTTGCACACTTTGTTAGCTCCCTTTGGATCGACAAAACCTTCTGGTTGCATCATATACAACTCTTCTTCCAGGAATCCATTCAGGAATGCAGTTTTGACATCCATTTGCCAAATTTCATAATCATAAAATGCGGCAATTGCTAACATGATTCGGACGGACTTAAGCATCGCTACGGGTGAGAAGGTCTCATCGTAGTCAATTCCTTGAACTTGCCGAAAACCTTTTGCGACAAGTCGAGCTTTGTAGACAGTAACATTACCATCAGCGTCAGTCTTCTTCTTAAAAATCCATTTATTCTCAATTGCTTGCCGATCATCGGGCAAGTCAACCAAAGTCCATACTTTGTTCTCATACATGGATCCCATCTCAGATTTCATGGCTTCAAGCCACTTTGCGGAATCTGGGCTCACCATCGCTTCTTCATAGTTCGTAGGTTCATCATGATCTAGTAGCATGACCTCCAGAACAGGATTACCGTACCACTCTGGTGCGGATCTTACTCTGGTTGATCTACGAAGTTCAGTAGTATCTTGATCTGAAGTTTCATGATCATTATCATTGGCTTCCTCACTAACTGGTGTAGGTGTCACTGAAACAGTTTTCTGTGATGAACTACTTTCCAGTAAGGGAGCAGGTACAGTTACCTCGTCAAGTTCTACTTTCCTCCCACTCACTTCTTTCGAGAGAAACTCCTTCTCTAGAAATGATCCATTCTTAGCAACAAATGTTTTGCCTTCGGATCTGTGATAGAAGGTGTACCAAACAGTTTCCTTTGGGTATCCTATGAATACACATTTCTCCGATTTGGGTTCGAGCTTATCAGGTTGAAGCTTTTTCACATAAGCATCGCAGCCCCAAACTTTAAGAAACGACAACTTTGGTTTCTTGCCAAACCACAGTTCATAAGGCGTCGTCTCAACGGATTTTGATGGTGCCCTATTTAACGTGAATGCGGCCGTCTCTAAAGCATAACCCCAAAATGATAGCGGTAAATCAGTAAGAGACATCATAGATCGTACCATATCTAATAAAGTACGATTACGACGTTCGGACACACCATTACGCTGTGGTGTTCCGGGTGGCGTGAGTTGCGAAACTATTCCACAGTTTTTCAAATGTACACCAAACTCGTAACTCAAATATTCTCCTCCACGATCAGATCGTAGAAACTTTATTTTCTTGTTACGATGATTTTCAACTTCACTCTGAAATTCTTTGAACTTTTCAAATGTTTCAGACTTATGCTTCATTAAGTAGATATATCCATATCTGCTCAAATCATCTGTGAAGGTGAGAAAATAACGATATCCGCCACGAGCCTCAATATTCATCGGACCACATACATCGGTATGTATGATTTCCAACAAATCTGTTGCTCTCTCCATAGTACCGGAGAACGGTGTTTTAGTCATCTTGCCCATGAGGCACGGTTCGCAAGTACCAAGTGATTCATAATCAAGTGGTTCCAAAAGTCCATTAGTATGGAGTTTCTTCATGCGTTTTACACCGATATGACCTAAACGACAGTGCCACAAATAAGTTGCACTTTCATTATCAACTCTGTATCTTTTGGTTTCAACATTATGAATATGTGTATTACTACTATCGAGATTTAGTAAGAATAGACCACTCTTCAAGGGTGCATGACCATAAAAGATATTACTCATATAAATAGAACAACCATTATTCTCTGATTTAAATGAATAACCGTCTCGCATTAAACAAGATCCAGATATAATGTTCATGCTCAACGCTGGCACCAAATAACAATTATTTAGGTCTAATATTAATCCCGAAGGTAGATGTAGAGGTAGCGTGCCGACCGCGATCACATCGACTTTGGAACCGTTTCCCACGCGCATCGTCACCTCGTCCTTTGCCAGTGCTCGCTTATTCTGTAGTCCCTGTTTCGAGTTGCAAATATTAGCAACAGAACCAGTATCAAATACCCAGGTGCTACTGCGAGCATTGGTAAGGTACACATCAATAACATGTATATCACATATACCTTTGTTCACCTTGCCATCCTTCTTATCCGCCAAATACTTGGGGCAGTTCCGCTTCCAGTGACCAGTCTGCTTGCAGTAGAAGCACTCAGTTTCAGGCTTAGGTCTAGACTTGGGTTTCTTCTCTTGAGCAGCAACTTGCTTGCCGTTCTTTTTGAAGTTCCCCTTTTTCTTCCCTTTGCCCTTTTTCTTGAAACTAGTGGTCTTGTTAACCATCAACACTTGATGCTCCTTCTTGATTTCTACCTCCGCAGCTTTCAGCATTGCGAAGAGCTCGGGAATAGTCTTGTTCATCCCTTGCATATTATAGTTCATCACGAAGCTCTTGTAGCTTGGTGGCAGTGATTGGAGAATTCTGTCAATGATGCAATCATCCGGAAGATTAACTCCCAATTGAATCAAGTGATTATTATACCCAGACATTTTGAGTATATGCTCACTGACAGAACTGTTCTCTTCCATCTTGCAGCTATAGAACTTATTGGAGACTTCATATCTCTCAATCCGGGCATTTGCTTGAAATATTAACTTCAACTCCTGGAACATCTCATATGCTCCATGACGTTCAAAACGTCGTTGAAGTCCCGATTCTAAGCCGTAAAGCATGGCACACTGAACTATCGAGTAGTCATCAGCTTTGCTCTGCCAGACGTTCATAACATCTGGCGTTGCTCCAGCAGCAGGCCTGGCACCCAGCGGTGCTTCCAGGACGTAATTCTTCTGTGCAGCAATGAGGATAATCCTCAAGTTACGGACCCAGTCCGTGTAATTGCTACCATCATCTTTCAACTTTGCTTTCTCAAGGAACGCATTAAAATTTAACGGAACAACAACACGAGCCATCTATCTATAATCAACATAAACAAGCAAGATACTATCAGGGACTAAGTTCATGATAAATTTTAAGTTCAATTAATCATATTATTAAAGAACTCCCACTTAGATAGACATCCCTCTAATCCTCTAAGTGATCACGTGATCCAAATCAACTAAACCATGTCCGATCATCACGTGAGATAGAGTAGTTTCATCGGTGAACATCATTATGTTGATCATATCTACTATATGATTCACGCTCGACCTTTCGGTCTCCGTGTTCCGAGGCCATATCTGCATATGCTAGGCTCGTCAAGTTTAACCTGAGTATTCTGCGTGCGCAACTGTTTTGCACCCGTTGTATTTGAACGTAGAGCCTATCACACCCGATCATCACGTGGTGTCTCAGCACGAAGAACTTTTGCAACGGTGCATACTCAGGGAGAACACTTCTTGATAATTTAGTGAGAGATCATCTTATAATGCTACCGTCAATCAAAGCAAGATAAGATTCATAAAAAGATAAACATCACATGCAATCAATATAAGTGATATGATATGGCCATCATCATCTTGTGCTTGTGATCTCCATCTCCGAAGCACCGTCATGATCATCATCGTCACCGGCGCGACACCTTGATCTCCATCGTAGCATCGTTGTCGTCTCGCCAATCTTATGCTTCCACGACTATCACTACCGTTTAGTAATAAAGTAAAGCATTACATCGCGATTGCATTGCATACAATAAAGCGACAACCATATGGCTCCTGCCAGTTGCCGATAACTTGGTTACAAAACATGATCATCTCATACAATAAAATTCAGCATCATGCCTTGACCATATCACATCACAACATGCCCTGCAAAAACAAGTTAGACGTCCTCTACTTTGTTGTTGCATGTTTTACGTGGCTGCTACGGGCTTAAGTAAGAACCAATCTCACCTACGCATCAAAACCACAACGATAGTTTGTCAAATAGACTCCGTTTTAACCTTCGCAAGGACCGGGCGTAGCCATACTTGGTTCAACTAAAGTTGGAGAGGCAGTCGCCCGCAAGCCATCTCTGTGCAAAGCACGTCGAGGGAACCGGTCTCGCGTAAGCGTACGCGTAAGGTTGGTCCGGGTCGTCTCGTCCAACAATACCGCTGAACCAAAATATGACATGCTGGTAGGCAGTATGACTTGTATCGTCCACAACTCACTTGTGTTCTACTCGTGCATATAACATCAACATCATTAACCTAGGCTCGGATGCCACTGTTGGGTTTCGTAGTAATTTCAAAAAATTTCCTACGCGCACACAGGATCATGTGATGCATAGCAACGAGAGGAGAGTGTTGTCTACGTACCCAACGCAGACCGACTGTGGAAGCGATGACACGACGTAGAGGAAGTAGTCGTACGTCTTCACGATCCAACCGATCAAGCACCGAAACTACGGCACCTCCGAGTTCGAGCACACGTTCAGCTCGATGACGATCCCCGGACTCCGATCCAGCAAAGTGTCGGGGAAGAGTTTCGTCAGCACGACGGCGTGGTGACGATCTTGATGAACTACAGCAGCAGGGCTTCGCCTAAACTCCGCTACAGTATTATCGAGGAACATGGTGGCAGGGGGCACCGCACACGGCTAAGGAATCGATCACGTGGATCAACTTGTGTCAACTTGTGTGTTTAGAGGTGCCCCTGCCTCCGTATATAAAGGAGTAGAGAGGGGGAGGCTGGCCGGCCATAGAGGGAGGCGCAGGAGAGTCCTACTCCCTCTGGGAGTAGGATTCCTCCCCCCAATCCTAGTCCAACTAGGATTCCTCGGAGGGGAAGGAAGAGAGGGGGGCCGGCCACCTTCTCCTAGTCCTAATAGGACTAGGGGAGGGGGAAGAGGCGCAGCCACCTTGGGCTGCCCCTTTCTCCTTTCCACTAAGGCCCATGAAGGCCCATATGGCTCCCGGGGGGTTCCGGTAACCTCCCGGTAACCCGGTAAAATCCCGATTTCACCCGGAACACTTCCGATGTCCAAACATAGGCTTCCAATATATCAATCTTTACGTCTCGACCATTTCGAGACTCCTCGTCATGTCCGTGATAACATCCGGGACTCCGAACAACCTTCGGTACATCAAAATGCATAAACTCATAATATAACTGTCATCGTAACCTTAAGCGTGCGGACCCTACGGGTTCGAGAACAATGTAGACATGACCGAGACATGTCTCTGGTCAATAACCAATAGCGGGACCTGGATGCCCATATTGGCTCCTACATATTCTACGAAGATCTTTATCGGTCAGACCGCATAACAACATACGTTGTTCCCTTTGTCATCGGTATGTTACTTGCCCGAGATTCGATCGTCGGTATCCAATACCTAGTTCAATCTCGTTACCGGCAAGTCTCTTTACTCGTTCCGTAATACATCATCTCACAACTAACATATTAGTTGTAATGCTTGCAAGGCTTATGTGATGTGTATTACCGAGAGGGCCCAGAGATACCTCTCCGACAATCGGAGTGACAAATCCTAATCTCGAAATACGCCAACCCAACATCGACCATTGGAGACACCTGTAGTACTCCTTTATAATCACCCATTTACGTTGTGACGTTTGGTAGTACCCAAAGTGTTCCTCCGGTAAACGGGAGTTGCATAATCTCATAGTCATAGGAACATGTATAAGTCATGAAGAAAGCAATAGCAACATACTAAACGATCAGGTGCTAAGCTAATGGAATGGGTCATGTCAATCAGATCATTCTACTAATGATGTGACCTCGTTAATCAAATAACAACTCATTGTTCATGGTTAGGAAACATAACCATCTTTGATTAACGAGCTAGTCAAGTAGAGGCATACTAGTGACACTCTGTTTGTCTATGTATTCACACATGTATTATGTTTCCGGAAAATACAATTCTAGCATGAATAATAAACATTTATCATGATTATAAGGAAATAAATAATAACTTTATTATTGCCTCTAGGGCATATTTCCTTCAATATCTTCCCTTTTTAACCCATTCACTGTGAAAAATATTAAAGAGAGGATTCATGGAATCCTCTGTATTCATTAGTCATTAGTGACAATATCAGAGCGAATATATCTCTTTTACTGAAATATTTCATTTGAAATAAGGTTGAAATGGATATTAAAATATTACTCATCAACTCCCCCAAGCTTAAACTTGATCGTGCTCGAGCAACATAGAGAGAAATCTGAATCGTAAGGAACTTAGTTATTTAAACTGAAATAATGAGAAGGTTTTGGTTCACTTACGATCAGTATGCCTAGATAGCCCTCTGCTTCTTTACCTGAAAACTTATCATAGATATAGCGGTGGCATGGTTATAGTCCAAGTCTTAGTGAAGCAAAGATAATGAACACAAAGTTTCCGATCTACCAGATAAAACAACTTTGCAGCACTTCATTTCATTTAATAACACTTGCCTGTCGGGAATGCATGGAAGAGTTTCTTTAGATAGAGCCATAAAATCATATGTTGGGGAGTGTAAAGCATTTAGTAAAACATGATGCTCAAGTGCTCTTGAACGCAACCACAATTGTTTCCTCCTCTAGGCTCTTAAACACTTTGTTTCAATCATTGTTTGTTGGAACTTTCATTGTCACGTGAAGGAGATTATGCCAAATAAGTGATCGTACATAGGTTTTTGCCGTGTCTTAGTGTTTGGGAATTATGGACTTATAGCCTAAATCCGAGCTATCCCTCCTGGTGGATTGTTCATTGGCCAACAGAGTCTTCAGCATATCATCAAGAAGGGTAACAAAGCTACATTTACACACGTAAGCGTGCATATAGCAGCAAAGGCCATGGCACCAGTCGGAGGCTGTAGGACCATGCTGAGATATACAACACAGATTTTTGGCATAATCTCACCCACCTTTCAACTAAGTTCCTCTAGACAATTTAATCCACAAGTGCTATCAAGTCTATTAAAATTAACAACATGGGGTTGAGCATGTTTAAACATCACTTCTCTACAACTTCTCAACTCCCGAGTCTTGAAATACTATTTCTTGTGCAAAGTTATACTTGGTTATTTTCATTTAATTTTCAAAATTGTCCCACTGCAAGTCTTACTTGTCTAAACTAAAGAAAAAAAGGCTACAAAATTATTTCAGCTACTAGAGCAAAACCTTTGTATCAACTATGAAGACTCACTCCCATCCACACATATCATACATACACTACTACATCTACTCTAAGTAACCAAGTGGAAAAGACGGGGATCGTAGGACATACCTTCACGGTTATGAATTTACACACTTCTCTTCCTTACTCTTGCATTACTCATTGTCCAAGCATAGATCAACTCCTCTGAAAACAAAATGCAAACAAACTCCAAAGGACTAAATAAGAACAAGAAAAAAGCAAAGATTTTTCTTTTTTTTGGTTTTTGGGTTTTTGAAAACTAACTTGCAATCGAAAAATTGCAAAGGAAAAAGCAAATAAAAAGCGAGTGCTAGAACAGACCAGCACGAGTGTTTTGACGCTCTTTGAGATTAAGTACAACCTCATTACAATTTATTCAAATACCACCATATCTTGATGTAGAAGTGACGATAACATCCCCCAAGCTTAGGCTCTTACAAGCCCAATCGAGTGAGATCATTGTGGCGGTTGCTCAGGAGCCCACTCTTGGGTCCAGTTGGAGAAGTTCATGTTCATGTAGATAGACGTGCTCCTCAGGGACGACACGAGGTTGCTCATATCATCAGTAGGGCCATGAAGGTTGTTTAGGTCCGCATAGGTGGTGTAGTCTTGTTGGGGATGCTCCTCCTCTTCGTCGGTGGTGAGTTCCTATTCATCCACTTGTTCAGGTTTTGGCCCTTCTTGGTCAAAGGTTGCATCTCCTTCCTATGCAACATAATGCAGTTGTCCATTCTCGATGGAGAAACGGTTAGGCATAGGTGTGGGTAACAAGTACACCACTCCAGGAATTTTGATACAATGACGGCCATTACGAATTACCACCATACCAGCGCTAGTAAGAACATGAATGTTAACAAGGTTGTTACTGACAATGGAGCGGAGATGATTGTAGTCAGGGCCAAGGGACTTTGCTAATATAGTGATAACTCCACACACGGTATCTCCATGTGCATGATTTCCTTGATGCGCGAGGTGTAGCAAAAGTACTGCCCCTAGGTTGGGCGAATAACTGATGTCCAGGCTTGCTTCTTTCCCGAGAACTAGCTGATACGTCTCCAACGTATCTACCTTTTCTAATGCTTTTCCTCTTGTTTTGGACTCTAATTTGCATGATTTGAATGAAACTAACCCCGGACTGACGTTGTTTTCAGCAGAACTACCATGGTGTTGTTTTTGTGCAGAAATAAAAGTTCTCGGAATGGAATGAAACTTTGCGGGGAATTCTTATATAATATACAAAAATTTCTGGAGCAAAGACCTACCGAAGGGGGCACCTGGGTGGGCACAACCCACCAGGGTGCGCCCCCCTTACCAAGCACGCCCAGGTAGGTTGTTCCCACCTAGTGGCCCCACAGACCCTGAAACCAATGCTATAAACTCCTATATTCGGAGAAAAAATTAGGGAGAAAGGATTATCGCGATCCTCGAGACGGAGCCGCCACCACGCCCTTCCTCGCCCACCGCAACTGTTGGCCTCGCACCTCGATGTCTCCCTCAAATCCGGCGACCTCCTCTTCCACTGTAGCCCCTCCTTCCTCCTCCTCCTCCGCTACCCCTCCTTCCTCCTCCTCCTCCACTGCTAGAAGGAGAGGAAGATCCAACAGAACGTCGCACATGACAATGGCCAGATCTTTGATGGACGCAACACATAGCGTCATCTAGGGTTTCGGCTCCAAATCCGGCATCCACCGGTGAGTTGCTGCACCTACTCCTCTCTATCTCTCTCTTCCTCTTCTAATCCTTATCTCTTTTTTTGTAGCAGCAACAAAGGAGAGGTGTGGAGAAGAGTTGTATGGGGAAGCACCATCACCATGGACTACTTCATCCCCTCCAGGATCAGCATCGACCACGGATGAAGAGGACGATGACGCCTACCTAGCAGCAGCAACCATGGCTGGAATTTATTTTTTAATTCCTAATTAGTTAGCACTAGCGAGGGTCCAGACCCACGCTACTACTAGTTAGTAGTAGCGCGGGTGGTATCCACGCTACTACTAACGGACATAGCAGTAGCGCGGGTGGCACCCGCGCTACTACTACCAGTTAGCTGTAGCGCCATATCCATAGCGCGGGCACCTGTGCTACTGATATATCTAAAACCCGCTCTACTGCTAGGCTTTCCCCTAGTAGTGTCGGGCGTCCGGGCTATGTGACATGGGTCAGACTCATGGGCCTTGAAGATACAAGATGGAAGGCTTTCCCTCGTGTCCGGATGGGACTCTCCTTAGCATGGAAGGCAAGCTAGGCGCTCAGGTATGAAGATTCCTTCCTCTCTAAACCAACTTTGTACAACCCTAGGCCGCTATGGTGTCTATATAAACCGGAGGGTTTAGTCCATAGGACCAATCATAATCATATAGGCTAGACATCTAGGGTTTAGCCATTACGATATCATGGTAGATCAACTCTTCTAACCCCTATACTCATCAAAGTCAATCATGCAGGACATAGGATTTTACCTCCTGCTACCTCTTGAGCGCTGCGTTGGTTTTCCCTTGAAGAGGAAATGGTGATGTAGTAAAGTAGCATAAGCATTTCCC
Source organism: Triticum aestivum (assembly GCF_018294505.1). Lineage (NCBI taxonomy): Eukaryota > Viridiplantae > Streptophyta > Magnoliopsida > Poales > Poaceae > Triticum > Triticum aestivum. The sequence goes on along the minus strand of NC_057812.1, from coordinate 702,887,361 downwards.
TCAGTTTTTGAGAACCAAGGTATCAATCCAGTAGGAGATCACTCTCAAGTCCCACGCACCTACACAAACAAATAAAAACCTCGCAACCAACGCGATAAAGGGGTTGTCAATCTCTTCGTGGTCACTTATGAGAGTGAGATCGGATAGATATGATAAGATAATATTTTTGGTATTTTTATGATCTTATATATATATATATATAGGCAACATATCCTATGAATCCGTCCGGTATGTTGTATCCGTGTGTCCCTTTGCTCTCAGCCCCACGATCAAAATCGTGTGTGTTAACAGATTTTGTAGTAATTTTACACCTACACGCCCGCCCCCAACTGAAGCCAGCAAACTAATTTTACAAGAACCCCCCTCCCCCTGCCAATCGAGTGCGTCGTGCGTGGTGCATCGTGCGCCGCCGCCGTCAAGCAGCAGCCGATCCAATTTCCATTGAATTGATCCCGACGTCCATCGGCAGCCATCCCATGCAGGTACCGTCCCAGACTCCCAGTCATGTGATCCTTTTGCTCCAACGTTGATACTTGATACGAACCTGATCGATGAGCACAGGCAAGCGGCCAATACATGTACTCTCCGATCTAGACGTATTTCTTCTATAACGGGTGATACTTTATTTCAGCGGAGACTGAAGACGAGCGGCTAGCAGGTACCACAACAACATATACGTTCAGCGATACGACAACATCATAAGTTTCAGGTAACACAATAGAGAAATTCAGTCCTTGAATATACATGTGTGACTGCTGTATGAAAGGCTAATCGTGTAGTCGCGTGTAGTGATATGGAGCCAATCCTTAACGTGCAAATGCACATGTCCCGGGGAGGATTTGGTACATCAAAAAAGAACACAAACATACCTCTGTCTGTAAGTTCAGTTTGCACTAACAACTAAAACAATTTAATTCAATGAGCTATGCATGAATGCGTGTATCATGGTTTCTTCTTGACACTGCAGTGTACGTCTTTTACACCTGAATGTGATGAGCACTTGAAGCCTAAAGTAGGTATGACATTTGAGGGACTCGAGGCCGTGGAGAAGTTCTACAAGGCATATGCACATCTATCGGGCTTTGGAGTTCGTATCGGACAGCAAGAGAAATATGAGGCTTTTATTGGTAGCAATATTCCTACCGAAGTTAATATACATCCACCGACTGATGTTCGTACTGTGGGGAGATGTGGAAGAATAAAGAGTGGAAAGGAGATCAAGGAGGATGATCGAAAAAAGAAGGACAAAGAAGCGAAGGAAAAGGCTGCGCGCTTGTGCAAGACATGCAAGCAAATGGTGTTTCATGATAGTCGAAATTGTCCAAGTAAAACTACTCAAGGGAAAAGAAGCATGATTGTGGAAGATGTGCAACCAAATGGTGCTTTCTGATATAAAAAAGAAGTCCAGGAAAATGATGATTTTATCTATGCTATATGACTTAAACTTGGTTGTACTGAAGTCATATAATGGATGAGAATCCACTTCATTTTTTTCTACCAAGTCTGGAAGTATGATGACATTTCTGGTTTCTATGTAATTCAGAGGATGTGTAGTGGCAATACATGCATTTTCCTTGCCTCTTCATATCTATTACATGGTTAAATGTTGAAGAAACTTTTCATACTGCTGTGTCGCTTATATATTTGATCTCAAAACTGAACAAAGCCATCGCAGAGCACTTCTTGTAGTTCAGAAGCTTTACTGAATAATACTTGCTTCGACCATATAACTTGAAAGTCACTTATTATTATTTTCGACACATAACTGATCTAGTCACTTAATTTTGCAGATGTTCAGGGAAACTTTTCATAGTGACTTGTTGCTTATAGCATTGATCCCAAAACTGGACAATGCTGTCGCAACTTCCTAGTTCCTATAAGTTAATATTCAGTGACTAGTTCTGTAGAAAATTGTTCGGTGACTAATTCAGTTTTGACCACATCAAGTCACTTTTTTTTAACGCATGACTGAAGTAGTCACTGAATTTTTTGGCAGTAGCACAGAAGGTTTTTTTTTTGGCCAAATGCCAAGCAAACTGACAAAAATTGCACTAATATGATTATGTGAGCAAAAACACTAGTACAATCTGCTACAGTTTAGAGCTTCGGGATACAATCAAACTGACATGCTACAGAATATAAGCATTGCACTAATTCATCTGTGTATGCCTACATCTGCTACAGACTATAAGCAATTAGGCACGACACTAATACATGTACTACAGGGTACAACTTCCTATGAAGGAATTGCAGTAATATGACTATCTGAGCAAGCATTCGACTAGTACATCTCCTGCAGTCTACAGCTTCCAAGTTCCAATGGAGGACATGCTACAGCATCGGGATTTCCGTGGTTGCAGGAGGCCGTCCAGGGGGTGTTGGCGCCTCATCTCAGACGAGTCATTACCGTCGCGGAACCATACTGCCGTGTCGGGACGGCGGCCGGATCTTCGTTGCCGTCGCTGGTGGTCGTTGGGTAGCTGTTGTCGTCGCTACTTTGTTGCCGTTGCCGGAGGACTGCATGGAGTCGTCCAGGCCAAGCTTGCTGTCGTAGGAGGCCTCGGGTTGAGATTTAGGTTTTGGAGCGATGAGACGAGGTATTTGGCACGAGAGGATTCAGAAGATTGGAGCAGGACGAAACGACGTGGGGCCTCCATTGAGGATCGTGGATGAGAGACTTTGGGGGTTATTTTGCAAATGAAATGGTTATTAGGTCCAAAAGCGGGCGTCTAAATACAATTATTCCTCTTGCTGCACAGGAGGCGCGCGATTTAGATTATAGGGCTGAGATCACATGGACACAGGGATACACAATAGGCACCGGATTCACAGGATATGTTGCCATATATATATATATATATATATATATATATATATATATATATATATATATATATATATTTAATATTTACTAATTGAAGGCACCTTTCTTGATCTCTCATTAATCCACATCATCAAGATTAATTAAAACGTTAGATTATAAAATTTACGACTAGGATGAAAAGACAACTTGCGTAACGCAGATGATCCAATCCTATGAAAAACGGACCTGACACGTCCAACTTATAGTCAAACGAAACAAACAAACTCCACCCGCAGAAAAAAAAGCTTCACGTAAAAAACAAGGAAATCCTCACATAAAAGAACTCCACCCATGCGCACAAATTAGGAAGGAAAGTTGCCATTTAAAGAAGAAAAAAAACTCCACCAAAAAAAGACTCACGTAAAAAAGAAACAAACAAGGAAATCCTCACGTAAAAATTCCTCATGTAAAAAAAACTCCACCCATGCCCACAAATTAGGAAGGAAATCTGCCGTTTAAAACGCAAACGATAAAGTACCAAAACAAATCTATCTATAGAAAGGAAACAAATCGACGATCCGGCTGATTGCCACTGAAAAAAATAACAGACAAACAAGAAAATCCTCACGTAAGGAAAACAAGGAAAGCATCCATCTGTTCCCACAAATAAAGAAGGAAAGCGTCCATTAAAAATTCTGTTAATAATAAAATACCAAAACAAATCCAACGATAAAAAGGAAAAGAATCCACAATCCGGTTGATTGCCCGCGAAATAAAAATAAGCCTCAATTAATCCAGATAAACAAAATCAATTAACCGTTAGATTCCAAAATTTATGATCCAGGACTAAATGAAAATTTGCATAACACTGATCATCCCGTCCTATAAGAAAAAACACATGCGACACGTCCAACGTTTCTCAAACAAAAAAAGGAAAGCCTCACGTCTAAAAAAGAAAAAAAAAGATAAGCCTCAAGTAATTGTCGAAAAAAAGAATCCTCACGTCAATTGAAAAAAGGAAAGCCCAACGTCCATTCATAAAACACGGAAAGCCTTCTCCCATTCATAAGGAATTTCCATATCCAGCTGATTGCCCGTGAAATAATAATAAGCAACCATGGCTCCGTCAATCAACTATTCACTCGAGAAAAATCTGCGTGGAGTCCGATGTCTCCTCCTGTGCTTCGATCCCGCTCTCCTCCCTATGGTAGTAGGGATAGAAAGTATTGTAAATGTTCAAGCACATTGATCATAAAATAAATTCTTCGAAGATTCTTTTTTGGTACAAAGAAGATCTTGAAATATAAATTAGCTATCACACAGTTCCCAGCCAATCATACAACACTTTCTTTAAGAAGTTATTGGTTAATACAAGAACATAAAATACAAATAACAAATGGTCCTTAAAATGATTAAAAATGCAGAAATCTTTTTTGCTACAGTATCATGCTCTACTACTAGGAATTGTACTACTACTCCAAATGATCATTTTTAGACCGTATATAAGATTTATTGAATTCAAAGATCGTATCGTTGACCATATTTATATGAAAGATATCAACATCTACAATACTAAAGGTATACAACCTGAAAATTAAATTCGTTGCACATCTAATGATATTGATTTTGCATCATGAATCTTGAATTTTTTTCCAATAAAGTTGGTCAAACTTTATGAAGTTTTACTTCTGACAAATCATATATGCGGAGTAAAAGGGACCAGAGGAGAATCTACTATTAGAAGTGCTAGCCCGTGCAGATGCACGGGTTGATGACTAGTAAAGATAAATAAAGATGCAAAGTGAAATAAACGGCAATAGAATCTACTATTAGAAGTATTGGAAGTTTAATATGATAGAAGATAGACCCGGGGGCCATAGGTTTCACTAGTGCCTTCTCTCAAGAGCATAAGTATTACGGTGGGTAAACGAAGTACTGTGGAGCAATTGATAGAATTGAGTATAGTTATGAGAATATCTAGGTATGATCATGTATATAGGCATCACGTCCGAGACAAGTAAACCGTAACGATTCTGCATCTACTACTATTACTTCACACATCGGCCGCTATCCAGCATGCATCTATAGTATTAAGTTCATAAGAACAGAGTAATGCTTTAAGTAAGATGACATGATGTAGAGGGATAAACTCATGCAATATGATATAAACCCTATCTTTTTATCATTGATGGCAACAATACAATACGTGTCGGTTCCCTTTCTGTCACTGGGATCGAGCACCGCATGATTGAACCCAAAGCTAAGCACTTCTCCCATTGCAAGAAAGATCAATCTAGTGGGCCAAACCAATCTGATTATTCGAAGAGACTTGCAAAGATAAACCAATCATACATAAAAGAATTCAAAGGAGAATCAAATATTGTTCATATATAATCTAGATCATGAACCCACAATTCATCAGTTCTCGACGAACACACCGCAAAAGAAGATTACATCGAATAGATCTCCTAGAAGATCAAGGAGAACTTTGTATTGAGATCCAAAGAGAGAGAAGAAGCCATCTAGCTAATAACTATGGACCCGAAGGTATGAAGTAAACTACTCACACATCACCGTAGAGGCCATGGAGTTGATGTAGAGGCCCTCCGTGATTGATGCCCCCTCCGACAGAGCTCCGGGAAAGGCCCCAAGATGGTATCTCTTGGGTACAGAAGGTTGCGGCGGTGGAATTAGGTTTTCGTGGTGCTCCTGGATGTTTGGGGGGGGGGTACGTGGATATATATAGGAGGAAGAAGTAAGTTAGTGGGGCAACGGAGGGACCACGAGGGTGGAGGGCGCGCCCAGGGGGGGTAGGCATGCCCCCTGCCTCGTGGCTTCCTCCGTTGTTTCTTGACGCCCACTCCAAGTCTCCGAGATCACGTTCGTTGAGAAAATCACGTTCCCGAAGGTTTCATTCCGTTTGGACTCCGTCTGATATTCCTTTTCTTCGAAACCCTAAAATAGGCAAGAAAACATCAATTTGGGCTGGGCCTCCGATTAGTACGTTAGTCCCAAAAATGATATAAAAGTGTAAAATAAAGCCCATTGACATCCAAAATAGATAATATAATAGCATGGAGCAGTCAAAAATTATAGATACGTTGGAGACGTATCACCTCCATCAAGAGGGCCTGAACATGGTTAAACATCGTGTCCCCTGTCTCCTGTTACCCTCGATCCTTAGACGCACAGTTCGGGACCCCCTACCCAAGATCTAACGGTTTTGACACCGATTGGTGCTTTCATTGAGAGTTCCTCCGTGTTGTCGACAGAAGGATTGATGGCTCGCCTCGTCATCAGCGACAAAATCACCTCTGGAAAAGCCCTAGTTCCCGGGCAGATCCTCCAGATCGGCAATTTCACCATAGGCTCCCGCCCGGCCCGCGCCATATGATTCGGATCAAGTCTGGTGTACCGTGTTTTCACCATGTCCCAGGCTTCCCAAGCACCTTCTCGGCAGGCTGATATCTTCCATAGCCAAAACGGCGCCGAGCTCCCTTGAATAAATTAACGAGTTCCTCCATACTTCCTGGAGGAGAATCAGCTGGCCATAAAGCCTTAGCGATGTTTCTCTTTGCCTGCCGAGCTCGCTCATGCACCTTAGACAGCTCTTGTAGCAGGCCGCCTTGAAATCCAGACACCTCTTCTTCGGGCCACCCAGTCAGCACGCCTACAGAAATAAACTTGTTAGGATTCGCATTAACAAGCTGCATGGAAAAAAGTTAAAAGGCATACTGAATATGCCACCTCTTAGCTTTCGGTTCTCCTTTAAGGCGCCCGCCAGTTGGGCTCGCGGGTCTTTCAGTTCTTCGCCTAGCTGGGTGTTAGCATCCTGCAGCTTGTTCTTCTCATCCCTGGTCCGTGTTAGTACACGCTCACCAGCGGCCTCTTGCCTTTCGTCATGTTGCTTAGCCACCTGCGCGGCATTGAGTTTCTCTTCCAACTGATACATCGTAAATACAATAGTGTTTATTTGAATAAACATTACTGGCACATGATTGTATTTTCCGGACAAAAAGGGACATTACTAGTCCTTGCCTCCTTGGACTTCTCCAGTTCGGCGCAAACAATAGTTAGCTGGGTCTGTGAAGGAAATATGCCCTAGAGGCAATAATAAAGTTTTTATTTATTTCCTTATATCATGATAAATGTTTATTATTCATGCTAGAATTGTATTAACCGGAAACTTAGTACATGTGTGAATACATAGTCAAACAGAGTGTCACTAGTATGCCTCTACTTGACTAGCTCGTTGAATCAAAGATGGTTAAGTTTCCTAGCCATAGACATGAGTTGTCATTTGACTAACGGGATCACATCATTAGAGAATGATGTGATTGACTTGACCCATTCAGTTAGCTTAGCACCTTGATCGTTTTACTTTACTGCTATTGCTTTCTTCATGACTTATACATGTTCCTATGACTATGAGATTATGCAACTCCCGATTACCGAAGGAATACTTTGTGTGCTACCAAACGTCACAACATAACTGGGAGATTATAAAGGTGCTCTACATGTGTCTTCGATGGTACTTGTTGAGTTGGCATAGCTCGAGATTAGGATTTGTCACTCCAATTGTCGGAGAGGTATCTCTGGGCCCTCTCGGTAATGCACATCACTATAAGCCTTGCAAGCAATGCAACTAATGAGTTAGTTGCGGGATGATGCATTAAGGAACGAGTAAAGAGACTTGCCGGTAACGATATTGAACTAGGTATCGAGATACCAACGATCGAATCTCGGGCAAGTAACATACCAATGATGATGACAAAGGGAACAACGTATGTTGCTATGCGGTTTGACCGATAAAGATCTTCATAGAATATGTAGGAACCAATATGAGCATCCAAGTTCCGCTATTGGTTATTGACCGGAGACATGTCTCGGTCATGTCTACATAGTTCTCGAACCCGTAGGGTCCGCACGCTTAATGTTCGGTGACGATTGGTATTATGAGTTTATGTGTTTTGATGTACCGAAGGTAGTTCCGAGTCCCTAATGAGATCGGGGACATGACAAGAAGTCTCGAAATGGTCGAGATGTAAAGATCGATATATTGGACGAATATATTCGGACATCGGAAAGGTTCTGAGTGATTCAGGTATTTTTGGAGTACCGAGGAGTTACGGGAATACGTGGGAAGAAGTATTGGGCCTCGTGGGCCAAGTGGTGGAAGAGAGGAGGCAGGACAAGGCAGGGTATGCGCCCCCCTAGCCCAAACCGAATTGGACTAGGTGGCCAGGCCCCTTTCCTCCTTTCATCCATCTCCTTCCTTCTCCCTCTCCTCCTTCCTTTTCCCCTCCTAGTAGGAGTAGGAAAGGGGAGTCATCCTCCTACTAGGAGGAGGACTCCTCCTCCTGGCGCGCCCTGCAAGGGCCGGCCGGCCTCCCCCCTTGCTCCTTTATATACGGGGGCAGGGGGCACCCAAGACACACAAGTTGATCATTGACCTTTCTTAGCCATGTGCGGTGCCCCCCTCCACCATAATCCACCTCGTTCATATCGTAGCGGTGCTTAGGCGAAGCCCTGCATCAGTAGCTTCATCAACACCGTCACCACGCCATCGTGCTGACAAAGCTCTTCCCCGAAGCTCTACTGGATCGTGAGTTCGTGGGACGTCACCGAGCTGAACGTGTGCTAAACACGGAGGTGCCGTATGTTCAGTACCGAGGATCGGTTGATCGTTAAGACGTACGACTACATCAACCGTGTTGTCATAACGCTTCCGCTGACGGTCTATGAGGCTATGTAGACAACACGCTCCCCTCTCATTGCTATGCATCACCATGATCTTGCGTGTGCGTAGGATTTTTTTTTGAAATTACTACGTTCCCCGAGAGTGGCATCCGAGCCAGGTTTATGCGTAGATGCTATATGCACGAGTAGAACACAAGTGAGTTGTGGGCGATACAAGTCATACTTCTTACCAGCATGTCATACTTCTTACCAGCATGTCATACTTTGGTTCGGCGGTATTGTTGGATGAAGCAGCCCGGACCGACATTACGCGTACGCTTACGCGAGACTGGTTCTACCGACCTCCTTTGCACACAGGTGGCTGGCAGGTGTCAGTTTCTCCAACTTTAGTTGAACCGAATGTGACTATGCCCAGTCCTTGTTGAAGGTTAAAACAACACTAACTTGACGAAATATCATTCTGGTTTTGATGAGTAGGTAAGAACGGTTCTTGCTCAGCCCGTAGCAGCCACGTAAAACTTGCAACAACAAAGTAGAGGACGTCTAACTTGTTTTTGCAAGGCATGTTGTGATGTGATTTGGTCAAGACATGATGAGATATAAGTTGTTGTATGAGATGATCATGTTTTGTTGAAGTTATCGGCAACTGGTAGAAGCCCTATGGTTGTGTCTTTATTGCATAAGATGCAAGCACCAAATAAATTGCTTTACTTTATCACTATGCGATAGCAAGAGCAATAGTTGGCGAGACGACCATGTGATGACACGTTGATAGAGATCAAGATGATGGAGATCATGGTGTCATGCCGGTGACGATAGAGATCATGACGGTACTTTGTTGATGGAGATCAAAGGCTCAAGATGATCATGGCCATATCATGTCACATATTTTGATTGCATGTGATGTTTATCCTTTATGCATCTTATTTTGCTTAGTTCGGCGGTAGCATTATAAGATGATCTCTCACTATATTTCAAGGTACAAATGTTCTCCCTGAGTATGCACCCTTGCCAAAGTTCATCGTGCCGAGACACCACGTGATGATCGGGTGTGATAACCTCTACGTTCACATACAACGGCTGCAAGCCAGTTTTGCACACGCAGAAATACTTGGGTTAAACTTGACGAGCCTAGCTTATGCAGATATGGCCTCGGAACACTGAGACCGAAAGGTCGAGCGTGAATCATATAGTAGATATGATCAACATAGTGATGTTCACCATTGAAAGCTACTCCATTTCACGTGATGATCGGTCATGGTTTAGTTGATTTGGATCACGTGATCACTTAGATGATTAGAGGGATATCTATATAAGTGGGAGTTCTTAAGTAATATGATTAATTGAACTTTAATTTATCATGAACTTAGTACCTGATAGTATTTGCATATCTATGTTGTAGACCAATTGCTCGCGTATAGCTTCCCCGTTTTATTTATAATATGTTCCTAGAGAAAACTAAGTTGAAAGATGTTAGTAGCAATGAAGCGGATTGGATCTGTGATCTGAGGATTATCCGCATTGCTGCATAGAAGAATTATGTCCTTGATGCACCGCTAGGTGACAGACCAATTGCGGGAGCAGATGCAGATGTTATGAACGTTTGGTGAGCTCGATATGATGACTACATGATAGTTTAGTGCACCATGCTTTACGGCTTAGAATCAGGGCTTCAAAGACGGTTTGAACACCACAGAGCATATGAGATGTTCCAAGAGTTGAAATTAGTATTTCAGACTCATGCCCATGTCGAATGGTATGAGACCTTTGACAAGCACTTTGCCTACAAGATGGAGAAGAATAGCTCAGCTAGTGAGCATGTGCTCAAAATGTCTGAGTATTACAATCACTTGAATCAAGTGGGAGTTAATTTTCCAGATAATATAGTGATTGACAGAGTTCTCTAGTCACTATCACGAAGTTACTAGAACTTCGTGACGAACTATAATATGCAAGGGATAATGGAAACAATTCCCAAGCTCTTCGTGATGCTGAAATCGACGAAGGTAGAAATCAAGAAAAGCATCAAGTGTTGATGGTTCACAAGACAAGTAGTTCCAAGAAAAGGGCAAAGGGAAGAAGGGGAACTTCAAGAAGAATGACAAGCAAGTTGCTGCTCAAGTAAAGAAGCCCAAGTCTAGAGCTAAGCCTGAGAGTACGTGCTTCTACTACAAAAGGACTGGTCACTGGAAGCAGAACTGCCCCAAGTATTTGGCGGATAAGAAGGATGGAAAAGTGAACAAAGGTATATTTGATATACATGTTATTGATGTGTACTTTACTAGTGTTTATAGCAACCCCTCGGTATTTAATACTAGTTCAGTTGCGGAGATTAGTAACTCAAAACAAGAGTTGCAGAATGAATAGAGACTAGTTAAGTGTGAAGTGGCGATGTGTGTTGGAAGTGGTTCCAAGATTGATATGATGATCATCGCACACTCCTATAATTTCAGGATTAGTGTTGAACCTAAATAAGTGTTATTTGGTGTTTGCGTTGAGCATGAATATGATTTGATCATGTTTATTGCAATATGGTTATTCATTTGTTATTCTGTTTACATGAATAAAACCTTATATGGTCATACACCCAATGAAAATGGTTTGTTGGATCTCGATCATAGTGACACACATATTCATAATGTTGAAGCCAAAAGATGCAGAGTTGATAATGATAGTGCTACTTTTTTGTGGCACTGCCGTTTAGGTCATATTGGTGTAAAGTGCATGAAGAAACTCCATTCTGATGGACTTTTGGAATCACCTGATTATGAATCACTTGGTACATGCAAACCATGCCTCATGGGCAAGATGACTAAAATACCGTTCGTCGGAACAATGGAGCGAGCAACAGATTTGTAGGAAATCATACATACTGATGTATGTGGTCCGATGAATATTGAGGCTCGCGGCAGATATAGTATTTTCTCACCTTCACAAATAATTTGAGAAGATATAGGTATATCTACTTAATAAAACATAAGTATGAAACATTTGAAAAGTTCAAAGAATTTTGGAGTGAAGTGGAAAATCATCGTAACAAGAAAATAAAGTTTCTACGTTATTATCGTGGAGGAGAATATTTGAGTTACAAGTTTGGTCTTGATTTGAAACAATGCTAAATAGTTTCGCAACTCACGACACCCGGAACACCACAGCGTAATGGTGTGTCTGAACATCGTAATCGTACTTTACTGGATATGGTACGATCTATAATGTCTCTTATCGATTTACCACTATCGTTTTTTGGGTTATGCATTAGAGACAGCTACATTCACGTGAAATAGGGCAGCATCTAAATTCATTGAGACGACACCTTATGAACTATGGTTTCGCAAGAAACCTAAGATGTCGTTTCTTAAAGTTTGGGGTTGCGATGCTTATGTGAAAAAGTTTCATCCTGATAAGCTCAAACCCAAATCGCCGAACTATGTCTTCATAGGATACCCAAAGGAGACAGTTGGGTACACCTTCTATCACAGATCCAAAGGCAAAGACATTTGTTGCTAAAAATGGATCCTTTCTAGAGAAGGAATTTCTCTCGAAAGAAGTGAGTGGGACGAAAGTAGAACTTGATGAGGTAACTGTACCTGCTCCCTTATTGGAAAGAGTTCATCACAGAAATATGTTCCTGTGACTCCTACACCAATTAGTGAGGAAGCTAATGATGATGATCATGTAACTTCAGATCAAGTTACTACCAAACCTCGTAGGTCAACCAGAGTGAGGTCCACACCAGAGTGGTATGGTAATCCTGTTCTGAAAATCATGTTACTAGACCATGATGAACCTACGACCTATGAGGAAGCGATGATGAGCCTAGGTTCTTCAAAATGGCTTGAGGCCATGAAAACTGAGATGGGATCCATGTATGAGAACAAAGTGTGGACTTTGGTTGACTTGCTCGATGATCGGCAAGCCATAGAAAATAAATGGATCTTCAAGAGGAAGACGGACGTTGATAGTAGTGTTACTATCTACAAAGCTAGACTTGTCGAAAAAAGGTTTTGACAAAGTTCAAGGTGTTGACTACGATGAGATTTTCTGACTCATAGCGATACTTAAGTCTGTCTGAATCATGTTAGTAAATTGTCACATTTTATGAAATCTGGCAAATGAATGTCAAAACTACATTCCTTAAAGGATTTCTTAAACAAGAGTTGTATATGATGCAACCAAAAGGTTTTGTCGATCCTAAAAGTGCTAACAAAATGTGTAAGCTCCAGCGATCCATCTATGGACTGGTGCAAGCATCTCGGAGTCGGAATATACGCTTTGATAAGTTGATCAAAGCATATAGTTTTATACAGACTTGGGGTGAAGCCTGTATTTACAAGAAAGTGAGTGGGAGCACTACAACATTTCTGATAAATATATGTGAATGACATATTGTTGATCAGAAATAATGTAGAATTATCTGGAAAGCATAAAAGAGTATTTGAAAAAAGTTTTTCAAAGAAAGACATCGGTGAAGCTGCTTACAAATTAAGCATCAAGATCTATAGAGATAGATCAAGATGCTTGATAAATTTTTTCAATGAGTATATACCTTTACAAGATTTTAAAGTAGTTCAAAATGGAACAATCAAAGAAAGAGTTCTTTCGTGTGTTGCAAGGTGTGAAGTTGGGTAAAGACTCAAAACCCGACCACAGCAGAAAATACGAAGATAATGAAAAGTCATTCCCTATGCCTCGGTCATAGGTCCTATAAAGTATGTTATACTATTTACCAGTCCTATTGTATACCTTAGCATGATTCTGGCAAGGGAGTACAATAGTGATCTAGGAGTAGATCACTGTACAGTGGTCAAAATTATCCTTAGAGGACTAAGGAAATATTTCTCGGTTATGGAGGTGATAAAAGAGTTCGTCGTAAAGAGTTACGTCGATGCAAGCTTTTTACATCGATCTAGATGACTCTAAGTCTCCATCTGGATGCATATTGAAAGTGGGAGCAATTAGTTAGAGTAACTCCGTGCAGAGCATTGTAGACAAAGAAATTTGTGAAATACATACGGATCTGAATGTTGCAGACCCGTAGGCTAAACTTCTCTCACAAGAAAAACATGACCACTTTTTGGGTATTAATCACATAGCGACGTGAACTAGATTATTGACTCTAGTAAACCCTTTGGGTATTAGTTACATGAAGATGTGAACTAATCACATAAAGATGTGAACTAAATTATTGACTCTAGTGCAAGTGGGGGACTGAAGAAAATATGCCCTAGAGGAAATAATAAAGTTATTATTTATTTCCTTATATCATGATAAATGTTTATTATTCAGGCTAGAATCTTATATCTTATCTTATATCTACTAATTGAATGCACCTTTCGAGTCCTCCCACTAATCCACATCATTAATATTAATTACACCGTTGGATTGTAGAATTTACAGACAGAATAAAAAGAAAACTTGTGTAACACATAAGGTCATGTCGCCTAGAAAAAGACATCTGACATCATTAACTTCCATAACTTCCGGAAAAGAGTTCGTTGTAACTTCCGTAACTTCCGAAAAATAAAGCGGTTCTTGAAAAAACAAACATCCCTTCCTTTAACTTCCGTAACACAGATGATCATGTCCTTTAAAAGAGTGAAGTCTAAAATAAACCCTGAGATTGTAGAAGCCGACGTAAATAAACACTCACCTCCAAATCCCTGAAATTTGTACCCTGTATTTACAGATCCCAGCCAATCCACACCCTGTATCATTAAAATCCTGTTTGCTGAAATAGGAAAGGCGTGATCCCAGCCGGGATTCATTTCTACTGCCGCTTACTGCATGGGCCCATCTGTCATATGCATCTACTTCCCCAATCTCCTCAATACCAACTGTGAGGCGGCGCGACTGGACTAGCGTTCAAGATGTTCGATCTGCTCCCCAAAAATGACCTACCTACTTTCCTTGGGCACCGTACTGAGCACCATGGCCGTGCACGGCCAATGGATCGATTCTAGCCACCGGACGTCGGGAAAAAGGCGAAGCTCGTACTCGGCCTTTGACGCCTCCTCCGACTTGACGTGCCCGTGCGGCACTGTCAGTAGCTGCCGGAAGACCCCTGCAGCGTCCAGGCAGGCAGCCACCGTGAGCGCAAGCAGCTGCTTGGCGACGCCTTCTGCGCGCCTCTGAAGCTCCTCATCCGGCCCATCCAGTTCGTCAAGTGGCGGAGCCAGCTCAAACTTAGAGCCTGGGCAAGATATATGTGATGCCAAGTTAATTAGATTTTGCCCAAACAAACTGTAAGTAAATCATTTATTTACTACTAGAGCTCCATGCACATGCACCATGGGAGCCCGGGCAGCAGCCCCGGCTCGCCGGGTGCTGTCTCCGCCACTGAGTTCGTGGACGACAACTGCAGTGGCGTGGGTACTGCCGGCGGTGTCATGAGCTGCTTGGTTGTCTTTGAACTTCGTCGTACCACCAAACGCCGTCGTACTGCTGGTGCCACTCACCGGCGCAGCGCCGCGTAGTGCCGCGGCTGGCGATGCTCCCCGCCACAAGCAGCCGCTGCCCTAGCTGGCCAGCACCATGTACTGCTGCAGCTGCACGCCGCCGCATACTGCTACTGCTTTGTGCTCTGGTCGCCAATGCCCACATAGGAAGAGCAAATTTTCGCCGCTGTACCTTGTGTTGTGCTCTCGCCGTCGCATATTGCTACTGCTTGTGCTCACGTCGTCCTTGTTGTGCCATGTGCTAATGCACAACCACACAATACCGAGCAAAATAATCAGCATGGCCCTCCCTTTGCACTAGCGCCCGGTCTCCAGCACGAGGTTGGCTCGTACAAGAACGGCGCAATATATATTGCCTGACTGACTCTACGTTTGGGGTCGTCGTCCGGTCGCTGCCATCTTGTGCTGCCACTAGTAGAAAAGGAGGCAAAGGTCCAGGCCGGATCAGCCCAGTAGTTCCGGGGTCATTGGATCCGGTTCGTGATCCCAGGGGGCCGGCCGGGCCACGTGGGCCATTGGTCCCGATTCGTCTGGACCTTTTGGTCCCGGTTGGTGGGACGAATCGAGACCAATGTGCCTCGCTCCTAGCCCATCACCATTGGTTCCGGTTGGTGGCTTGAAATGGGACGAAAGGCTCCCCTTTAGATCCGGTTCATGCCATCAACCGGGACCAATGAGGTGCTTATATGTACCTCCTCGCGTAAGAGCAGAGCACACTGCTCTGTTATTTCTGGCCGAGGGGGAGAGGGCTTGGTGGTGCTCTAGCTCACCTCCTATGCACACAAGGTGTTCGATGGAATGTCCGAGCCACACTATTTAAGTTTTCTCCTCCCCAAGCTCGACCTCCAAGCTCCATTTTCCTCAATATTTGTCTAGGTTTAGCGGTCCGTCACGCCCCATCCCCGTCTTCACCGCCGTCGATCACCCGTGCCGAGCTCATCGCCGGCACCACCGTGGTGAGCCTCTTGTTCTTATCTTCTTTCTGAAAGAAAAAAATATTCTTACTTGTATGTTTACATAGATACTTGTATTATTTTCTTACTTTTATTATTTCATCTTATATAGTGCGATGGTTTTGGTATCCGCCCCCGTCGGCCCTTGTCCTGTATATGATTTGGATGTGGTATATATATTATCTTTATAACTATTGGTTCATTTATTGTTTATGAAAATTATGCCGACCAACGTGACATAGATTTTATTTATCTAGGATGTATATGAACTTGAAATTCCAACCGACCCTATTGTCAAGAGGTTAAATTTAGTTGAAGAAGAAAACAATTTCTTGAAGGAAAAAATAAAAAAATTGAGGAGAAGAAGATGATATTGGAGTTGCATGTTGCGGATGTCGTCGATGATCACAAGATCAAGATGGATGCAATGCGCTTAAAGATGAGAAAGATTAGAAAATATGCCATTCATACCAAGGCTTGGTATCATTATGTCGTTGGATCAATTGTTACCTTGGTTGCGATTATGATCACATTTGTTTTCGTATTGAAATGTTTTACATAGTTTCAATGTATCGTTTAATTAATTAGATGCTCTAGAGAGCTATATGTTGTTAGATGAGAACTATGTATGTACTTTGGTTTTAATGTGGTGATGAACTTCTATTAATTTGACACTTAATTATATATAATGCACGTAGATGAACCGGCAATGGATGTACGGTGACAGACACACCTCCGAGTACATTAAGGGCATGCATGAGTTTCTCGATGCGGCTGAGGCAAACAAGCAGAATGGTTTTATGTGTTGTCCATGCACTGAATGTGGGAATACGATGTCTTACTCTAATCGGAAAATACTTCACTCCCACCTGCTTTATAAGGGTTTCATGCCACACTATAATGTTTGGACGAGGCATGGAGAAATAGGGGTTATGATGGAAGACGACGAAGAAGAGTACAATGACAACTACATAATACAATAACATTCAGTAAATAATACAATAACATTCAGTAAATAATGATATAAACAAAAATAATACCATGACCATTAGTTCAACAAAAATAATACAATAACATTCAGTAAATAATGATATAAACAAGAGTTTGTGCGTTCACTAGTCAGGAACTCAGTAACCAAACCAAATTTTAAGGTTGAAAAGGAGAGAGCGACGATAATAACAAAATGCTTGACAAGCAGGCAGCGTCCGACAGTTCCTCGAAGCTGCAGATTTAGCAGACTAGAAAACACAAGAAAACACAAGAATCCACTGTTGACACATGAAGCACGAAGCGGAGGTGTACGAGGCTAAACATAATGATAGAGCTACGGAACTTGCTATTACAACAAGATAATACACAGGTGCCTGGATGTATCCAAAGAATCGTGCAGGTCTTTAAAGTCTGCACATTCTAGTAAGAGAAGTGACAAAATTGATGGGAAAAGTGTATACTTTCAGGCCAAACTGATTGTTTCTATTTCGCTCACTGAATCGTAACTTCGCCTGAAATCATAACTTGCATATTCCCAGATAACAAGCATTCGAGCCTACCCCAGATTTGCATGCTCAACTGCCTAGAATATAGATGATGGGAAAATGTGGCAAGCAATCAATCCTATTTCTGCATTGAGATCCCAGACCGAATGATGGGGTCACCGATTGATAGGCAAGAGAACGAATCATATGCAGAAGAAAACTTGAGCGACTGAAACCATACGCTGTTGGCATTTGCCGTTCTTCGATACAGCGTGCTCCCATGGAATTCCCAGACTGGCCGAGGGGCAGCTATAATCCGCATCCTACCAACCTACCGGCCCACCCACCCAAAACACCTCGAATCTAGCGTGTCAGAAACCTACGGGCCCGGCGACGGCCGAATCACCAGATCGAAAACAAGCCATTGCTGCGTACGCCCGCCCTACCAGATGTAATCGAACCGGACCACAACGTACAGATCGGGGAGATGGATAGGGGATGGGCGCGTGCGGCGTACCTCGATGGTGGGTTTGCCGTGGCTATCGAAGATCTGGCGGGACTTCACGGACTAGATCGTCCCTGCCATGGCCGGGGCCGAAGCTTGGAGAAGAAGAAGCCGTGGTAGCTACCACCTGAGTAGTACAGGCATCCTCATCGTCGGTGAGGATCCATCTTTGCCTTCATGGGTGCCTGCAGAGAGAGAGATTAAGATAGAGAAATCATGAGAAATAGAGAGTAGGGGAAGAGAGAGAGGCGGCCAGATCCGGCGAACAAAGCGGGCGACGCGAGCTTGGGCTGGCCGGTCATGGCGGCGCACTGGCCGGTCGAGGCGGAGGAGGGGGCCGGGGCGAGGGAGGAGGGCCAGCAGGGAGAGCAACAGGGGGCAGAGGTTGTGTGCGCGCGGGCAGCAGAGAGGCTCGCCGGCGGAGGGGATGGGGTAAACTCAAGACCCT
This sequence comes from Triticum aestivum, assembly GCF_018294505.1. Taxonomy (NCBI): domain Eukaryota; kingdom Viridiplantae; phylum Streptophyta; class Magnoliopsida; order Poales; family Poaceae; genus Triticum; species Triticum aestivum. Next base: position 702,869,022 of record NC_057812.1, on the reverse strand, counting down.
CACGGGAGAGGGTGGAGCAGCTTCGCTTGGGGGTGGGGGTCGAGCTCCGCCGGAGCGAGGTGGCCGACGCGCGTAGGAATGGAGATGGAGGTCGGGAGGGAGAAGGCGGCAGCGGCGATTGGGATAAGGGGGCTAGGGTTTCGTGGGTGGACGAGGGTGAGAGGGATACGGGGTGATTCGGGAGGGGGTGAGAGCGATGAGGGGGGAGGGGGGTGTGGGCTGCCGTTGGATCCGGGCGCATCCGACGGTGCTTAATCCATGATCCGCGTGAGCTGATTTTAGACCAATCAGAACACAGTATCCCCTTTCATGATGTTAAGACCATTTAAATTGGTCGTAATCGATTGAAAACAAGATTTTGAATCATGTCTGCTATTTGGCCACCTAAGAAATTTAAAAAATATAGAAATAAAAGAACCTTCGCATTATGTCACCAAGTGTGACCTACTCCCTCCGTCTCATAATATAAGAACGTTTTTAACACTAGTGTAGTGTCAAAAACATTCTTATATTATGGGACGGAGGGAGTACTTTTTAGTAAAAATAACAAACTTTGAATAATGTTAATATCATTAAAGAAAGTGTTCTAAGATATGATTTTTTTTGTAAGAGAATCATTTTTCAAGTGTCCAAAATGATGTTTTTTATAAAGAACTTAGCAAATATATGTTGCAAATTTGGAGCACATCAATTTTATAATTCACAATCATAGCACATGTGGAGCACATCAAATACTTTTTCAAGCTTATGTTATTGTGTTTTTTCTATTTGTGTCTCTTATTTTTTTGCACAAGGGTGCATTTTGGAATGGCATGGCTTGTTCAAATGATCTCATATTGTGCACAAGGGCGCATCATGGAATTCCAAACATTGTTGCCTAAGGGACTTTTCATTTTCTTTGCATGGAAAATTCATTTTCCATTTTCCGAGTGCCCGAAATGAGTTCTTTTTGTGAAGGACCTACCATATATTTGTTGCAAAATTGGACCAAATTATTTTTCGAAAATACTAGGCCATATTTTATTCACAATTGACAAAATGGTTGGGTGTCAAAAGTTTTGATCCACCTCTGGTGAAAAAGACAAATTCCCGCCGATTCAGTAGGAAGTGGGTCAAATTTGAACTGGAGTTGCCTCATAGTTTGCTCTTTATTCTTTCAAAAAATCATTTCTAGGTACATAAGTATCTATTTAATCAGAGAAACACCAAAAAAATTTCAAAATTCAACCACTAGCTAGGAACGGTCATTCCCGCCGTTTTGACCGCATTTTGAAACGGGCATAAAAAATTCAAAAATAATCAAAAAATTGGGAAACCTTCGCATTGTGTCATCATATGTGGCCAAGTTACCTGGGAAAATAACAAACTTGCAATACGACAATTATTTTAAAAAAGTGTTCTCAAAAATAAGCTATCATGCGTGAAGATTCATGGCTTTCAAGCCAAATGATCAATCTTATGGCCACATTGTTGGCATAGTTTGTTCAAATGATCTCATATTGTGCAAAAGGGTGCATCTTGGAATGGCAAACAATGTTTCCTAAGGAAGTTTTCATTTTCGTTGGACGAAAAAACCATTTTCCATTTTTCGAGTGCCCGAAAGGAGGTTTTTTTGTGAAGGAACTACCAAATAATTGTTGCAAAATTGGACCGAATCATTTTTATAAAATACTAGGCCATATTTAATGCATAATTTACAAAATGGTTAGGTGTAAAAAATTTTGATTCACCTCTCGTGAAAAAGACAAATTTTCGCCGATTCAGCTGGAAGCGGGTCAAATTTGAACTGCAGCTGCCTCATAGTTTGCTACTTATTTTTTCCAAAAATCATTTCTAGTTACATAAGGACCTATTTAATCAGAGAAACACCAAAAAAATTCCAAGATTCAACCACTAGCTAGGAACGGTCATTCCCGCCGTTTTGACCGCATTTTGAAACGGGTATAAAAAATTCAAAAAAAATCAAAAAATTGGGAAACCTTCGCATTGTGTCATCGTTTGTGGCCAAGTTCCCAGGAAAAATAAAAAACTTGCAATACGGCAATTATTTTAAAAAAGTGTTCTCAGAAACGAGCTATCATGCGTGAAGATTCATGGCTTTCAAGCCAAATGATCAATCTTGTGGCCACATTCATGGCATAGTTTGTTCAAATGATCTCATATTGTGCACAATGGTGCATATTGGAATGGCAAACAATGTTGCCTAAGGAAGTTTTCATTTTCGTTGGACGAAAAAACCATTTTCCATTTTTCGAGTGCTCGAAAGGAGGTTTTTTTGTGAAGGAACTACCAAATAATTGTTGCAAAATTGGACCTAATCATTTTTATAAAATACTAGGTCATATTTAATGCACAATTGACAAAATGGTTGGCTATAAAAAATTTTGATCCACCTCTCGTGAAAAAGACAAATTTCCGCTGATTCAGTTGGAAGCGGGTCAAATTTGAACTGCAGCTACCTCATAGTTTGCTATTTATTTTTTCCAAAAATCATTTCTAGGTACATAAGGACCTATTTAATCATAAATACATGGTTTGGTGGCGATACGTCGAGGTTTGGGTGGTGGCCGAGGGCCTCAACTCTAGAGCGCGTAAACTCGCATGCCCGTCGCGTGGTCACCGCGTGACCGTAATGTTGCAATGTGTTCTGGGCGGCTTAGGCATATCTAGTGGGTTGGGCACTCCCCAGGTTGGTGCTAGGAAGAAAATTACAACATAAGATTCTCACGAGAAGACCGATCTATGCTCAAACATGAATTAGCAGCCAAGTGTTTGATTAGCGGTACGGGAAATGCACATGGCCAATGGGCGTGTGTTTTGGCTGAGGATGATCATCTACTAAGGAGAATGTCTTCACAAATTTTTAGCTCAAAAGGAGGATCCTAGGTGGTACTTGCTTTGCAAAGTACCACGCTGGACAAAAATATGAATGTTGAAGCTGGGCTCAAAATAATGAATGGATTGAGCTGAAATTTTGAGGAGGATGGTTATTTGGGCATAGGAAAGCATTGTAGAAAATTGATACCATTTGGACATGCCAAAGTAGTACTTCCTTCACAATGCTCTTCTATGGACAGAAACTTGGGAAAACTAGTGAGAGAGATTGGATGAATGAAATGAGCTCAAAATTGGTGTAGGTAAGTTACTTAGGTATGGTCATGCGCTGGTCAATTTTTAGATCATTTGGGTAAGCCTAGCTAGTACTTACTTCACAAAGCTTCTCTCGAGGTAGAAACTTTGGAAATTTCCCGAGAAAGATTTACTAGGAAAATTGAGCTGAATATTATCATGTGGCAATGATTTGGGTATGGAAGAGTGCCCGAAAAGTGTGAGGATAATAGGAGGGGTCTATATAACACTTGCTTTGCAACGTGCCAATTTGGCCATAAAATATAAATTGAACCTGGGCTCACATAGATGATTTGACTGAGCTGCAATTTGGAGGAGGGTGATAATTTGGGCATATGAAGAAACTGTATAAATTTCATGTCATTTAGAGATATAAAAAAGGTACTTCCTTCACAATGCTTCTAGGTGGACAAAAACTTTGGATTTGCCGAGGAAGATTTGCTAGGCAAATGGAGCTGAATTTTGTCATGCGGTAACGATTTGGATAGGAAAGAGTGCCCAAAAATTCGTAGGGCAACCAAGAATATATAAATAGCACTTCCTTCATAAAGTGTTGTTGTGAACATAATAGGAAAATGAATATTGTTGAATTAGTTTTGAACTAGGCAAGGAAGGATTTTTACATATTTGATGAAGATATGACCCAAAGAATTTATGAGATTTTTTTGGGAATTTTGGGAATGATAGAAATATAGGTTGCTTCACAACCTAGGGCAAAAACTGCCACATGGACATGACACATAGGCAAAACTGATGAGATGGCGCCTAGTCATCACAACCCACCACAATCTACAAGGTTATGACCATCTATATTGGTCATTAACAACTAGAAATAAGGCAGCGGACTAGCACTGTTTGCTTTGTGACCATTTCGTGTAAGGAAATTACGACCTTTCTGACCAAAATGGTCGCAATGGTTTAGGGTTTGAAGCCCCCTGAACAGCTTTTGACCAATTGGTCTAAAATGGTCATAAATTTATGACCAATTCTTCGAGGGTCACTGACAGAAGGTCATAAGTTGACATATTTCTTGTAGTGTATATTTTGTAACATGTGCAAAAATCAGAAAAGCAAAAAAATAAATAAAACTTAATATTCATACTAATGGCGCATCACTACAGAGTGCGCCATTAGTATGCCAAGTATACTAATGGCGCATCCATCCGCAGTGCGCCATTAGTGTGCTAAAGCACATGTTAAATATGGCCCCTAGGAGGCACACTAATGGCGCATGGTGTTATATACTAATGGCGCACTGGGTGGTGCGCCATTAGTATACCAGATACTAATGGCGCACCCGTGGTGCGCCATTAGTAAAAAAATACTAGTGGCGTGCTACTAATGGCGCACCAGTGATGCGCCATTAGTAGGCAAAACTGGTGCGCCATTAGTAGGCCTTTTCCTAGTAGTATATGACGCAACTGCTTCCGGTTGCATTGAGGGGGCTTCTACCGAAAAACGTCCGATTAGCCATTGTGAAGCTATGTGCATTCCTCAATGCAATCTCTCAGAAGGTGATCGATCCAGAAATCGTACCAAGGCTAAGGAGTGATGTGGCACAATGTCTTGTCAGTTTCGAGCTGGTGTTCCCACCATCCTTCTTCAATATCATGACGCACGTCCTAGTTCATCTAGTCGACGAGATTGTCATTCTGGGGCCAGTATTTCTACACAATATGTTCCCCTTTGAAAGGTTCATGGGAGTCCAAAAGAAATATGTCCGTAACCGCACTAGGCCAGAAGGAAGCATCTCCATGGGCCATCAAACAGAGGATGTTATCGGGTTTTGTGTTGACTTCATTCCTGGCCTTAAGAAGATAGGTCTCCCTAAATCGCGGTATGAGGGGAGACTGACTGGAAAAGGCACTCTTGGAAGTTACTCAATAATATGCAGGGACGGATATTCTTGGTCTCAAGCACACTACACAGTTCTACAGAACTCTACCTTGGTGACCCCGTATGTCGACGAACACAAGAACAGTCTGCGCTCCAAACACCCGGAGCAGTGCGACGACTGGATTACATGTGAACACATCAGGACTTTCAGCAGTAGGTTGGAAACACGTCTCAAAGGTGACAACACTGTTTGTGATGAGCTGTACTTGTTGTCCAGGGGACCATCTTTGACTGTATTGACTTACAAAGGATACGAGATAAATGGGAATACATTTTACACGATCGCCCAAGATCAAAAGAGCACCAACCAAAACAGCGGTGTCCGCTTTGATGCAGCAACAGAGAGCGGAAACACTAGTAGAAAACAGGGCTTTGGTCCAGGCCAGGTCAGACCATTAGTCCCAGTTCAGTCTAGAACCGGGACCAATGGGGGCATTGGTCCCGGTTCGTGAGCCCAGGGGGCCGGCCGGGCCACGTGGGCCATTGGTCCTAGTTCATCTGGACATTTTGGTCCCGGTTGGTGGGATGAACCGGGACCAATGGGCCTCGCTCCTGTCCCACCACCATTGGTCCCGGTTGGTGGCTTGAACTGGGACCAAAGGCTCCCCTTTTGTCCTGGTTCATGTCACCAATCGGGACCAATGAGGTGCCTATATATACCCCTCGCTCGCGAGCAGAGCACCCCAGTGCTCTATATTTCTCTGGCTGAGGGGGGGAGGGCTTGGTGGTGCTCTAGCTCACCTCCTATGCACACAAGGTGTTCGATGGAATGCCCGAGCCACACTACTTAAGCTTTCTCCTCTCCAAGCTCCATTTTCCATAATATTTGTCTAGGTTTAGCGGTCCGTCACGCCCCGTCCCCGTCTTCACCGCCGTCGATCACCCGCGCCGAGCTCATCGCCGGCACCACCGTGGTGAGCATCTTTTTCTTATCTTCTTTATGAAAGGAAAAATATTCTTACTTTTATGTTTACATAGGTACTTGTATTATTTTCTTACTTTTATTATTGCATCTTATATAGTGCGCTGGTTTTGATATCCGCCCCCGTCGGCCCTCGTCCTGTCTATGATTCGGATGTGGTAAATATAATATCTTTATAACTATTGGTTCATTTATTGTTTATGAAAATTATGCCGACCAACGTGACATAGATTTTATTTATGTAGGATGTATGTGAATCGGAAATGCCAACCGACCCTATTGTCGAGAGGTTAAATTTAGTTGAAGAAGAAAACAATTTGTTGAAGGAAAAAATAAAAAGAATTGAGGAGGAGAAGATGATATTGGAGTTGCATGTTGCGGATGTCGTCGATGATCACAAGATCAAGATGGATGCAATGCGCTTGAAGATTAGAAATATTAGAAAATATGCCATTCATACCGAGGCTTGGTATCATTATGCCGTTGGATCAATTGTTACCTTGGTTGCGATTATGATCGCATTTGTTTTCGCATTGAAATGTTTTACATAGTTTCAATATATGGTTTATTTAATTAGATGCTCTGGAGAGCTATATGTTGTTAGATGAGAACTATGTATGCACTTTGGTTTTAATGTGATGATGAACTTCTATTAATTTGGACACTTAATTATATATAATGCACGCAGATGAACCATCAATGGATGTACGGTGACAGACACACCTGCGAGTACATTAAGGGCGTGCATGAGTTTCTCGATGCGGCTGAGGCAAACAAGCAGAATGGTTTTATGTGTTGTCCATGCACTGAATGTGGGAATACGAGGTCTTACTCTAAGAGGAAAATCCTTCACTCCCACCTGCTTTACAAGGGTTTCATGCCACACTATAATGTTTGGACGAGGCACGGAGAAATAGGGGTTATGATGGAAGACGGCGAAGAAGAAGAGTATTATGACAACTATGTGCCCCCTGAATACGGTGATGCTGCAATAGGGGGAGCTGGTGAAGATCAAGAGGAGCCAGACGATGTGCCCAATGATGCTGCAACGGGTGAAGCTGCTGAAGATCAAGAGGAACCAGACGATGTGCCCGATGATGATGATCTCTGCCGGGTCATTGTCGATGCAAGGAGAAATGTGAAAGTCAAAAGGAGAAGCTGAAGTTCGATCGCATGTTAGAGGATCACAAAAAGGGTTATACCCCAATTGCGAAGATGGCAACACAAAGCTCGATACCGTACTGGAATTGCTGCAGTGGAAGGCAGAGAATGTTGTGGCTGACAAAGGATTTGAGAAGCTACTGAAAATATTGAAGAAGAAGCTTCCAAAGGATAACGAATTGCCCGACAGTGCATACACAACAAAGAAGGTCGTATGCCCTCTAGGATGGGATGTGGAGAAGATACATGCATGCCCTAATGACTGCATCCTCTACCGTGGTGCATACAAGGATCTGAACGCATGCCTGGTATGCGGTGCATTGCGGTATAAGATCAGACGAGATGACCCTGGTGATGTTGATGGTGAGGCCCCCAGGAAGAGGGTTCCTGCGAAGGTGATGTGGTATGCTCCTACAATACCACGGTTGAAACGTCTGTTCAGAAATGAAGAGCATGCCAAGTTGATGCGATGGCACAGTGAGAACCGAAAGAAAGATGGGAAGTTGAGAGCACCCGCAGATTGGTCGCAGTGGAGAAAAATCGAGAGAAAGTACTGGGATGAGTTTGCAAAGGACCCAAGGAATGTATGGTTTTCTTTAAGCGCGGATGACATTAATCCTTTCGGGGAGCAGAGCAGCAATCACAACACCTGGCCCGTGACTCTATGTATGTATAACCTTCCTCCTTGGATGTGCATGAAGCGGAAGTTCATTATGATGCCAGTTCTCATCCAAGGCCCTAAGCAACCCGGCAACGAAATTGATGTGTACCTAAGGCCATTAGTTGAAGAACTTTTACAGCTATGGAATGGAAACGGGTACGTACGCGGGATGAGCACAGACAGGAGGAATTTAACCTTAAGGCGTTGCTGTTCGTGACCATCAACGATTGGCCCGCTCTCAGTAACCTTTCAGGACAGACAAACAAAGGATACCACGCATGCACGCACTGTTTAGATGACACTGAAAGTATATGCCTGGACAAATGCAGGAAGAATGTGTACCTGGGCCATCGTCGATTTCTTCCGACCAACCATCAATGTCGAAAGAAAGGTAAGCATTTCATAGGCGAGAGAGATCACCGGAAGAAGCCCGCCATGCGTACCGGTGATCACGTACTTGCTATGGTCAATGATTTACACTACGTAATCTTTGGAAAGGGTCCCGGTGGACTAGCTGTTCCGAATGACGCTGAGGGACACGCACCCATGTGGAAGAAGAAATCTATATTTTGGGACCTACCCTACTGGATAGACCTAGAGGTCCGCTCCTCAATCGACGTGATGCACGTGACGAAGAACCTTTGCGTGAACCTGCTAGGCTTCTTGGGCGTGCATGGGAAGACAAAAGATACACCTGAGGCACAGGAGGACCTGCAACGTTTGCAGGAAAAAGACGGCAAGCCTCCGAAGCAGTATAAAGGTCCTGCTAGCTACGCTCTTACGAAAGAAGAGAAAGAAATCTTCTTTGAATGCCTGATCAGTATGAAGGTCACGACTGGCTTCTCGTCGAATATAAAGGGAATAATAAATATGCCAGAGAAAAAGTTTCAGAACCTAAAGTCTCATGACTACCACGTGATTATGATGCAACTGCTTCCGGTTGCATTGAGGGGGCTTCTACCAAAAAACGTCCGATTAGCCATTGTGAAGCTATGTGCATTCCTCAATGCAATCTCTCAGAAGGTGATCGATCCAGAAGTCGTACCAAGGCTAAGGAGTGACGTGGCGCAATGTCTTGTCAGTTTCGAGCTGGTGTTCCCACCATCCTTCTTCAATATCATGACGCACGTCCTAGTTCATCTAGTCGACGAGATTGTCATCCCGGGGCCCGTATTTCTACACAATATGTTCCCCTTTGAGAGGTTCATGGGAGTCCTAAAGAAATATGTCTGTAACCGCGCTAGGCCAGAAGGAAGCATCTCCATGGGCCATCAAACAGAGGATGTTATCGGGTTTTGTGTTGACTTCATGCCTAGCCTTAAGAAGATAGGTCTCCCTAAATCGCGGTATGAGGGGAGACTGACTGGCAAAGGCACTCTTGGAAGAGACTGAATAATATGCAGGGACGGATATTCTTGGTCTCAAGCACACTACACAGTTCTACAGAACTCTACCTTGGTGACCCCGTATGTCGATGAACACAAGAACAGTCTGCGCTCCAAACACCCGGAGCAGTGCGATGACTGGATTACATGTGAACACATCAGGACTTTCGGCAGTTGGTTGGAAACACGTCTCAAAGGTGACAACACTGTTTGTGATGAGTTGTACTTGTTTTTCCAGGGGACCATCTATGATTGTATTGACTTACAAAGGTTACGAGGTAAATGGGAATACATTTTACACGATCGCCCAAGATCAAAAGAGCACCAACCAAAACAGCGGTGTCCGCTTTGATGCAGGAACCGAGAGCGGAAAGGACACATATTATGATTACATAGTGGACATATGGGAACTTGACTACGGACCTGATTTTAAGGTCCCTTTGTTTAAGTGCAAATGGGTCAATCTGTTAGGCGGCGGTGTACAGGTAGACCCATAGTACGGAATAACAACAGTGGATCTGAAAAATCTTGGGTACACTGACGAACCGTTCGTCCTAGCCAATGATGTGGCACAGGTTATCTATGTGAAGGACATGTCTACCAAACCGAGAAAAAGAAAAGATAAGGAAGCGAATACATCATACGATGAGCCAAAGTGCCACATAGTTCTTTCAGGAAAAAGGGACATCCTGGGAGTGGACGGCAAGACAGACATGTCTGAAGATTATCAAAAGTTTCATGAAATTCCTCCCTTCAATGTCAAGGCTGACCCAAGCATCCTGATAAACAATGAAGATTATCCATGGTTACGGCGCAATAAGCAAATGACACAAGCGAAGAAAAAGTGAAGACTTTCTCCTGCAACTATTATGATGATACCATGCCAACTTTGTAACACACGAACATGCTACCATTGTCTGTTTTGTACATGCACATGCTATGTGGGTGAAATTATGATACCATGCCAACTTTCAACTTTTTCAGAGTTCATTTGAAATGCTTTCATGTCTTATGGTTCGGCCCTCGTAATACCATGACCATTAGTCCCTGGCCCATGCCAACTTTCAACTTTCTAAAACTAATGGCACTAACAGAAAGTTTATAATTTTGCTCCTCGCCCCTGGCCCATGACCATTAGTCCCGGTTTGTGCCACAAACCGGGACTAAAGGGTTGGTCCTCGTTGCGGGCAGAGTTTAGTCCCACCTCGCCAACCGAAGGGGGCTCACACCGGTTTATAAGCCCTTCTCTCTCTACCTTGTGGAGCTCCTCTCAAAGTGAAAATAGATGCCCTAATAGAGAAAAGTTTAACCTAAATTCATAGTGAATTTCTCTGAAATTCATAGAAATTTACTAGGAATTTAGGTTGAATTTTCTCTATAAGCGCATCTATTCTCATTTTTTAGTAAGTTAATCACAAACTTGTGATTCAAACAATTTTCAAAGAATTCAAATTTTAACTATTCAAATTTGAAAACTAATGGCACTAACAGAAAGTTTATAATTTTGCTAACCTAAAAGCAAATAGAATTAAAAATTAAAGCAAAAAACAAAATAAAATAAATAATGCAAAAAACAAATCAAAAAAAGGAAAAAAAACTATTTTTATAGTAAATTTAATCACAAAATAAAATAAATAAAGCAACAAAGAAAACTAAAAAACTAAAAAAGTGTTTTCAAATTTGAAAACTAATGGCACTAACAGAAAGTTTATAATTTTTCTAAAACTAAAAGCAAAAATAATAAAAACAAAAGAAAAAAACAAAAGAAAATAAATAATGCAGAAAACAAAACAAAAAAACTGGAGAAAAAAATAGCAACAATAAGTATTTTGTTGTAAGTAGAAACAAAACAAAATAAATAAAGCAACAGAAAGTTTATAATTTTGCTGACCTAAAAGCAAAAAGAATTAAAAAATAAAGCAAAAAACAAAAGAAAATAAATAATACGGAAAACAAAATAAAAAACTGGAAAAAAATAAAAATATCAACAATAAGTATTTTGTTGTAAGTAGAAACAAAATAAAATAAATAAAGCAACAAAGAAAACAAAAAAACAAAAAAAGTGTTTTCAAATTTGAAAACTAATGGCACTAACAGAAAGTTTATAATTTTTATAAAACTAAAAGAAAAAAGAATTAAAAAATAAAGCAAAAAACAAAAGAAAATAAATAATGCAGAAAACAAAACAAAAAAACTGGAAAAAAAATTAAATATAGCAACAATAAGTATTTTGTTGTAAGTAGAAACAAAAAAAACAAAAAAACAAAAAAAGTGCCACCTACAGGGCACCCACGGCCTGAATACGACTAGAAACCCTACCATGGGCCAGGATTCAGGCCCGCGGGAGGCCCACTAGTCCCACAGGCACACATTGCACGGTTAGGCCCGAAAGCCTGCTTTAGAGAGGAGCTCGAGAGGGAAGGCGCACCGCACCTTATAAACAGGAACGGCTCCCTCTCAACTAGCGAGGTGGGACTAAACATTTGGGCGCGGGGCAGCACAAGGCCTTTGGTCCCGGTTGGTGGCACCAACCGGGACTAAAGAGGGGCATTGGTCACGGTTCGTGGCATTGGTCACGGTTCGTGGAACCAACCGTGACCAATGCCCCTCTTTAGTCCCGGTTGGTGCCACCAACCGGGACCAAAGGCCAATTTTCAGCAGCCCAAAGGGCAGGAAGCGGCGGCCTTTGGTCCCAGTTGGTGGCACCAACCGGGACTAAAGAGGGGCATTAGTCCCGGTTGGTTTCACGAACCGGGACCAATGCTCTTGCTATATATACAACACTTAGTAGTTTTCGACCAAATCACCCACTTCTCCCCCGACGCCCCCTGCTCCTCCTCATCGTCGTCGCCGCCCGACGCCCCTGCTCCACCAACGCCGTCAGGCTGCTCGCCTTCGTCGTCGCTGCCGCCACCGACGCCGTCAGGCTGATCGCCTTCGCCGTCGCCGTCGCCGTCGCCCCCTGTGAGCACAGCCCCTCCCGTCCCGTGCCCCTGTCTTGCGCGGCCGCCGCGCCGCCGCCCCTGCCCTACGCGGCTGGCGTGCGCCGCTCCTACCCTGCGCTGGCGCCGCGTGCCGCCCAGCCGCCACT